>NW_006431912.1:3740110-3762591 GCF_000325575.1 Pteropus alecto
TGAACAGTGAGAAAGCCTTGAGCAACCCCTAGAGGTCAGTATCTGGTTACCACTACTGAGACAGGAAACTTGGAAATAAATTATTTTTAGGTTTGCCTATCACGATATTATTTGAAGTTTCATTTAAGAATTACTCTAATATTTATTTAAAGAGTAAAAAGTAGTTATCCTTTAATACTAGTGCTTTTTGAATTTCCAGTGTTATTTTATAATGGCAGTATTTATACAATAGCTACTTCTATCTAGGGGCTATGAAACAGTCAGAATCTGCATCCTTTTTGGGGTAAGAAACAACAATGCACAGTCAGTGCAGATGACCAATCTGTAAATACTGTGTTTTAGTTGAACATGAATTTGGCTAATTATGAAGTCTTCAGATGCAAGCTCTTTATCTTTCATCCCCAAACTGAGCAATGGAAGAATTACCCTATTTATTTACCTCTATTTGGGAAATGGTAGGCCTCTCTCTTCTATGTTATGACATTGACAGATTCTTTTCCTGAGGATGCCTGCAACACTTGTAATTCCTTTAAAACCATTTTAGAACTCTGGCTGTTCTTTGTACCCCAGTGCATTATTCTCTAATGTTTGTGAGGAAGGTGGCTGAGCCCAAAGGACTGGTCCTTGGCTCAGTCCATCCCCTCTCACACTGTGTTTTGGAGAAGGTCCTTTAGTATCTCTGGGACTCAGAGATTTATATATTAATAATGAGGTGTTGTAATACCGCAAGTTGGACCCACAGTATCATTTGTGCTGATGGAAAGACAACTCCACAGGGGTAGCAAATTGAGGCACATTTATCCTTTAGTGTCTGGGAAAGGTGCCAAGGGGTAGGCAAAGTCACAACGTAATCATGGCACATCTCCTTAGAGATTTAATTTTCTCAGAGATTTAGGAGGAGGCAATATTATTTTTACATTAAAGCAAAGAGATTTGCTTAAGAGCAAATTAAAGAGACATGAATTTTTAACACAAAACAGAATGAATTTTGAAGCTTTCATCGGGTCCCAGGACATGCACTCATTTCTCTTTATAGTTAGGTGTTATTTCAATAAAATATCTTGAGAAGCACTGACCGAGACTGGCAGAGCTGATGGGTAACACCACTGGAGCCTGGAAGCCGACTTTGCACATTATCACACCATCATCTTCTTCAAGCTCACTATGGGTCAATTGCACATTTACCCTTCTCCCTATAATCAATGGTGGTTACATCCATTACACACTTACTGTGTGCCAGGAACTCTGCCAAGTCCTTTGCATATATTACTTTATTTAATCTCACAAGAATCTTATAAAGAACTGTTATCCCATTTTACAGATGAGAAAACCAAGATGCAGGGATTTAAGTTATTTGTCCAGTCAGGGAGTACCAGGGGCAGATGCCAAATGCTCCCTCTGTTGAGCTATCCAATGTGCTATTTCCCCTCCAACCCCTTGGGAATGCTGATTAGGTTGCCCCCTAGAGGTGAAGAATGGGAAGCGCAGGACAAGGAGGGGGGCAGGAGATACTAACTCCTCCCACTCAGAGACTGAATTTTGAGGGCTGAATATGATCAGTGATGGTGTACCACGACTACATTATCAATATGCCTTTACAGAGTCTAGGAGATTCCACTATGCACAGTTTGACCTAAGTATTATGGATTTCAAATGGATTTTTTATTTTGCCCAGTTCCGGTGGTTATATTACCGAAATGCACTTCAAGGTCAAAATAGAGACCGTCCTAGGTAGATAAAGAAACTTGAGGTTTCTAGATTCTTTGTGTTGCTAAGACATAATAGAAAATGATGATGTTTAGTTCAACTTAGAAGCATATAAGAGGCACTCACTGTATACCAGGCACTGAGCCCTATAGTCTAGCTATCAGGCACAGACATGTTCATTAACCACTTTTTTCGCAGGGTATGTTAAGTTATAGGAGTGAGATAAAATAATACCCTTTATCTTGGTATTTCCTTGTCAGTATTCTCAAAGAAGAAAAATCTCTTTTTCCATTTTTTTTTTTTTTTTCTTTTGGAGAGGGGTATGAGCAGACTACATCCTAGGTCACAGGCTATATAGCATTATATGATATTATGGCTTCTTAAGGGTTAACCCTACAATGGTGGCTGTTTGTGGAGCAGGCACCAAGATTGACTTGGTTAATGCATCCTTTATTGAAACAACTCCCTCTGTGATTGTTGGCCTGATGAGGGAAAGTTGTGAAAAATTTTACTTGCTTCAGAGCCTTAGGTTCCTAATCTGGCTGTCCTCTTGCCTCTGCTAATGTTCTCTGTCTCTCAGGGTTTGAAATTATTTGGTTTATTAAAGGAGCCCAATATGAGGAGCTTAGTCAGTGTCATCTCCCCAGTCCTGCCTGTGGGTTCAGGAAGAAGAGGTTTAATAGGCTCTGGTCTCTTTAGAAAGCTTCATTTGAAATTCATTTGGGCCCAGAAATTTTATGGGTACAATCGGATGCAGACACTGCTTAATAACATTCTAGGCCATGCAGTGACTGATCTGCACCTTATTGAAAACCTCAGTAAGCTTCTCCGATTCCCATTAGCCTTTAGAAAACCAGAATCTAATATGACCCAAACTATAATTAATCTAGGTAGAATGAGAAATGAACACATATTTCTGAATTTTTCTTTCTCTTACTAGCAAAGAATTTTAAACTGTGGCTACAGCACTTCAATGTGTGCATTTTGAATCGGCAAATGTGGAAAATAATGTGAAATCATCAGCAGGTTGATGTTGTGAGACCATCAAAAACATCTATAGTATAATTTTTCCATTCTTGTGTCGACTATTCCTAAGAGAAATTCAATATCATATCCTATATTTACCTCATTCTCTTTACATAGACTTTAAAATAACAGAACTTATGTTCTATAACATACGTTATGACACTGACATGATCCTCTCCACTTTTTATTGAGGACACCGAAATTTAGGAAAGATAGTAACTTGCCTAATTTCACACAGTAATGGACCTAGGAGGAAAACCCATATATTTTAAAAGCCAGTCTAGAGTTTTTACACTAAACAATGTGGTTCTCTGCTGTTATGATGTCAGTTTTGGTTAATAGGCATATTGCTCACTGTTTACATTTGACTGTCACATCTGAATTGATGTTCTTGATGGCCTTCTAGTAGGCCCTGGGCACTCAGATATCTTCTGCCAGTTCTGGGCAGCTAATATAAATGAGTGTCGTGAGCAGAACAGGGAGTAATGGGGACTGTGGCGAATTTAAGAGCTTACATCCCACTTAAGAGAGAATTCCCTTATTCGTCTCCTCTGGGCATGCTGGCCGGGCATTGTCAAATCTCTGAAATTTTTAAGAGGAGCTAGAGATCTACTTTGTATGTGGAATCTTTCCATTTTTAGTGTTGACAAACTTAAAAAAATATATATTTTTCTTTTTAAACTCTGTAAGCCAAACAAACCACATCTATCAGATGGATTCAGCCCATGACTGCCAGTTTATGACATGTTTTTTTTTTTGTAAAACATACGTATGGAGGAGTCAATGAATGAGGAAGCGTCAGCATCATTTACTCAGCCTATTGATGTTTACTTTTCCTGAAGTCAGGAGTTCTGAGCAAGGCTGAGAGCTCCACTGTGGGTTTCCAGGCTGCTTTAGCATAGGCCGTTTGGGACTGCCCTCTTCTTGCAGAGCTGTCTGAAATGAGGGAGACTTCCTTATAATTAGGGGCTCACCACTGAGCACCCTCTCTCTAGCATTGCCCATTCTCCAATACTTGGCCTTGTACCTTGTTTAATCTTTTTTGCTCTTCATTCCTTGCCTCTCCTGGAGTTATTTCAATTTCAGCTGATGATGAAACTGAAATCAGTATCATTTGCAAACTACCCAGACAAAAGGCTTTAGAAGAGGGCAAAGTTGTTGTTTTAAACTAGATTTCTTTTGTTTGTGTGATCTATGAATTTTATTTATTTAGTTTCCTGTCCCTGAAAACACAGAAAATTGAAAACTAATTTGATTGAATTTTCCCGGATGCAATCTTATAACAACATTTTCATGTCAATTTAATTTAAAGTTTTTGAATTTTAACCAAATCCGGTACTAAGTGACTATGTCACTGTTATATACCCCCTGCAAAAGAGTACACTGTTCTGAGATTTTTTCTTTATTGTAAAATTCAGACCTTCTGTGTGTGTATAATAAAATTCCATCTACTTAGATTAACATGAGTTGTGGCTAAGAGATTCTTATACTGTATCAGTGTAATGGTTTGAACATTCTTGATCCTCGGAGGTGTGATGGAAAGGAGGCAAAAGCATGCTATGGAGAAGGTTCAGAAAGTCTAGAATTAACAACTATTATTTTCTGAGTACTTACTATTTGCCACGAACTGTGCTAAGCACTATACAGTCATCTTACACTATTTCATTTACTCCAACCCCTGGGCCACAGATCAGTACCAGTGCATGGCCTGTTAGGAACTGGGCTGCACAATGGGAGGGCAAGCAGCAGGTCAGAGAGTGAAGCTTCATCTGTATTTGCAGCCACTCCTCAGTGCTAGCATCACCTCCTCAGCTCCACTTCAGATTCTCATAGGAGCACTGGTCCCTGGTACCCAAAGAGTTGGGGTCTGCTGCATTAAACTACATGTAAGGTCATTTCCGCTTTAAAGATGAGAGAACTGAGTCTCAAAAAGGTTCAATACCTTGTCCAAGATCCTATGACTAGTAAGTGGTGGAACTTGGATTCAAACTCAAGTTTATTTGATCCTCAAGTACCACCATGTTATGTAGCATCTTCCTTGAAAACAGGACTATATCCACTGCTTCAGGAGCCATGCAACAGAGTAACAAGCGAACAGAACTAGTTGAAATGAGACATAAAGATTACTCTGTGCAGTTAAGATCATATAAGCTATTTAGCAAAGCAGGAGCACACTGGTCATAATTAATGGGACAATGAATGTCATATGCTTTTAGGACTGGTGGGGAAATAGGTTTTGGAAATGTAGCATGAGCAGCAAACTCATCTTGCTTGACCAGTAGCATATGTATAATACATGAGAACATTACGCCTTCAGCAGTGTATGACACTGATGTTGAATGGCCATTGGAGGAAACCATGTCATTATTCCACCTTTTATGATAAGGTGGAATATTAATTTATGTTATGTTTTGTGTGAATTCAATGCCTGCTTTGTGTTTCGGTATATGATGCTCCTTAATTTAACCAGTTCCCTATTCACAGATACTGAGAATTCAGTATCTATATATTTTGTTCTCCAACAAGTTGTTACCATAACTAATCATTTTGAATTGAACTTCACCATCTGTAGACCTTCATTTAGACTCTAGAGTTTGGCCTCACATTAGTCCTGGTACATTGCATTTGTGAAAAAATTAAGTCCAAGTACCTCATCTTTGGCAATCAGGGTTTAAGATGTTCCATATCAGTATCTGTAGTTGACTCTATTCTAGGTACTATTTGTACCTCCACATAGATTTATGCCTGGCCTAATGCTAAACTTGTTTGCATCTAAGCATGTAGACAGCCTGCTGGAATTAACATATCTGGCAAAAAGAGAAGAATCAGACTATTATCTTAATACCTCTCCCATCTGAGTCAGCCATTAAATTATAGCTTTATCAGTCTTCACTGGTTAAGTGAAGTTAAGTTTGGTTAAGTTTGCTATCTGTTGGCTGTTAAAATGTCCACAGATTTTAAAGCCTCTGGCGGGATAATTTGTGTATATTTTCTTGATTGGATTATTTATTCAAAAGCATTAGTGAAGCCAAGTTGAAGTAGATATTTCATGGCTGCTAATTTTTAATTTATTGCTAATATAAGTAGCTAGCAAGCTGCAGGAAACAAAGGGTTTAAAACTAATAACCTTGTAAGAAATTCTAGATGGGGTACACTGGGGATCACCAGTAATGCCCTTTTGTGATGAAATTATTGGAGTTATTTTCATCTCAGCCTTTGCCTTTTTATGAGGTATTAGTATATTAGTGTGATAACTTATTTAAGTTTGTGGTAAATAATTGAAATGGTATAGAAGAGTGTAGTAGAAAGTAAACACTCCTGCACCTCTTGACCACTCTTCTGAGGCAGCTAACTCTATATATTGACAAAATTTTATCTTTCTAGATTTTTCTATGACTATAGAAATATCTATTAGTACTCACAGTGATATGCATGTACCATATATTTATCTGTTATATATAGCTACGGACATATTTATCTTATAAACATCTATCCTTGTTTCTTCACAAATGAGATTATCATAATATTCTCAGATGTCCTTTAACTTGCTTTTTTTTTTTTTAACTTGATAGTATCGCTTTAACCAATTTTCTGTTATCGTTATTATGGGATGACCAATAAGTTACTCGGAGTTCTATGTCCTTCAGATTTTCTAGGTGGGGAAAAATGGCTGAGGAATGTGCTGGATGCCACAGACCTCTGGGCAGTGCTTTGCTCTTGTTTCCTGGTAGACTGTGGGCTCAGCTGTGGTTAAGCAAAGTCTGAATTCAGTTTTCACCCCATATCTGTGTGACCTTGAGGAAGTTACCTAATCCTCCTGTGCCTCAGTTTGTTTAAAATGGAGATAATAATAGTATCTGTTTCCCAAGTTACAAGGATTAAATAATATACTGTAGTTAGCATAATTTCTGATACATAGTAAGTGCTCAATAAACAAAAGGTATTATTATTTTTGAATCTGAGGTATGTGTTAGCTTTGTAGATAATTTCTGAGAATTTAAATATGAAATCATCTTCCATGCATATTAATATGGGTGTTTTAAAGTACCTGCCTTCATGAGCCACTCAGTAAAAAAATTTTTTTTTTTTAATCAAGTCAGGCTAGTCCTAACATGCCAATTAAATTTGAAAAGATTTATTTTTATGCAAATAAACTATCAACTTACTAATACATGGTATAAAATTGTATATAATATTTTATTTTACATATTAAAAAACAGGGAGAGATTGAACAGGATCTTTAGAAGACTAAAAATCTAAAAGAGAAAAATTTTATCTATAAAGAAAAGTTGAAATGCTGAGATTCATGAGCCTAGTTAATGAAAGCTTAAGGGATGATTATAACAATTTTCAAAAATGTGAAATTTATTAGAGAACGTATACATGCGAAAATAGAGTCAGATTAACCCACTGGAGAGAGATAAGGAAGCAATGGATGTGGCGGTGGATGAGGCTACCAGGAAAGGTGGAGGAGTCCCCGGGGCTCTTTTGGGCATATTTGCACATGTTTTTATATACACACACACACAAACACAACAATTTCATATTAGGTATCTTCCACTTGAAGATCCCTCCAGATCTTCTCCACCCTACTCCCTTACCCTCTGGTTCTAGTTGGGCCAGTAGTGGGCAGCAGTAAGAGGTTGGAGGGTGGGAGGAGAGTAAGGTCTGAATGTTCATTTTCTTGGCTCCCTCCCTGCCTGCGTTTATCTGGTGGTTGTAATGGTATGCCTGCTGTTATTCATCATGACAGATCTTATTTATTTCCTCATTTTGTTTATTTACTCATTGGTTCATTGCCCCATCAAATGTAAGTCCCAAGAAGGCAGGTACCATGTCTGTGTGTTCACTGCAATATCTCTAGGCTAGCACAGTATATTGATTTATAGTAGGTGACCATCAATGAGTAACTGTCGCATAAATGCATGAAAACACACGGACTCATTGCCAGTATAGCAGGTGGTTGTTACCAGTGCTCTCCATCTTTAGCCTCTTTGATAATGTTGACTCCTTGTGGCCCCTCCAACTAGACTATAAACTTTTGGAGGACAGATACTTTATGCTAAAAAAAATCCTTCATGGTGCGTAAGGTCACATAGAACAGATACTAAGTATTCAAAACATACTTGTTGATTGGTGGATTAATGGCAAGTGCTGTATTATTAGAATTAGTTCATTAAACAAATATTTATTGAACTCCTACTATGGGCCAGGTATTGTTTAAGGTTCTCTGCTATATGAGTGAATAAAACTATGATCCCTGTTCTCACAGAGGGAGACGGACAATATATAAACACAAAAAAATAAGTAAAAAATATATTATGATAGAAAACGCTAAGAACAGTAGAAAAACAGCATGCTAAGGAAAATGGAAGTGGATGGTTGCTAGGATGGGCATGGGGAGCAGGTTGTGATAATAAATAGGATGGCTAGGGAAGGCCTTATTGAGAAGATGACATGTGAGCAAAGACAAGAAGGTGAGGGAGTTGGGCAAGCTAATATCTGGGGGAAGAGCTTCTTTCCAAGCCATGGGAACAGCCAGTGCAGTGTCCTAAGGCAGGCCTGTGTTCAAGGAACAGCAAGGAGCCTCATTTGACTGGAACAGACTGGATAAGGGGCGGAGTGGTAGGAGATGGGGTGTGTGAAGTAAAGGAAGGGCCCGTAGGCCATTTTGAAGACCTAGGCTTTCACTCTGAGTACTTGGGGAACTGTTGCGGAGTTTTGAGCATCAGTGTCACATGATCTGACTTCTGTTTTAGAATGAAAGGTGCGAGGGTGGAGGCAGTGACACCAGTCAGGGGGCCACGGCAGTAATCCAGTAGATACGGCGGTTCAGACAGGGCGATGGCAGGTGGTGAGGTGTGGTCATGCTCTGGACATGTTCTGAAGGTTTTTGTAGCTTAGTGTACATTTTATCTCCAGATTGGGAAAAGAATAGGAAAGCATCTTCGGGTAAATGTTTGTGGGTGGCAGTTGTGACTAGCTCCAGGAAATGGAATCGGAGTAACTCCTTGGGGAGGTTTAGAAAGAGTGGCTGAAGAGATATGCCCAAAGATTAAGCCTACTTCTGTGTTCCTTTCATTAAATAAACTGCTGGCAGCTCTTTCTCTGACCTCTTGAGGGTAAAACTGTTGATGAAGCCTTGGGGAAAAAAAGGTATCCAGAGGAAAACAATCATCTATTCTTTTCAGTTTGAGGGACTATATACAAGTAAATATAGTACTTTTTAATTCATTTAATTTTGAATGGGCAAATGGCATCTTCTTAGCTAATCTAGGGTTCCCCAAATTTAAGCAGTTCAATAAACAATGATTTTTTTAAACATCCATTTGAATATTCAAGTTTCAAACTTTGAATTTGAAATTCAAAAGTGCTTGTTTTGTTTTTCTGTTTAATTCTATATAACCGCAAAATAGAAATATGAGTAGTATTTTGTTCGGTCTACATCATTATGACATAATTTATACATTGATTTTATTGAAAATTCAATAATTAATTATGGTCCCTTGATATAGTACTGAAAAATCAAATGTTAGATTTGGCACTCTGGGTCAATAGATGCTTTCATTTTCAAGGCTGGGTGTTTGCATTAAAATATGGATCTGTAACAGAAATGATGACCTATCTCAATAATTTTTGCATCAAGAGGGACCGTTATGGAAATATTTGCCATGAGGAGATATAAGCTACAGTTGGAGAAAATTCATCTATTTTATATTCATTTATTCCTTCAGGGTCTACCATATGCCAGACACTGGTCTAGGCATGACAGTTATATGAGCGAACAAAACAATGTTGCTGCCTTATGGAACTGGCACCCCAGGGAGGGAGACAGGAAAAAATTTATATGAGGTCAGCCAGTAAATTAAACGTGCTATAAAAATAAAGCGTGTAAATAAACAGAGTATACATTGGAGAGAATGATCCAGGCAGGTCCCTGTAAGTGGGCGGTGTTAAAGCAGAGGCCTGAAGGAGGTAGAGCTGTGAGCCATGCAGAGGTCTAGGGGCGTGAACATCCCTGGAACAGGGAACAGCCAGGGGCAAAGCGCTGCAGGGTCCTTTCACGAACTCAGTGTTAGCCCTAGGTCAGTTCACCACTGCATTTGGAACGGAGCTCTGCTTTAATGCACTGCTTTTGTCAGGAATCCCTGCAGAGTCAAGTGGCTGTGGACATGTTGGTATGGCCAGTGACTCTATTTCCAGGCTGTCGCTTTTGGACTCAAAACACTGGAATTCTCAGTGAGTACCCCTCCTCTGCTCAGTCATAAATTCTTGATGGCGCATCTTATATGTATTCACCTGATCATTTGTTGTCTAGGTCCTCAACAATTCATACCTACATTGTAAGCTAATTTATTTGCAATCCTCCAGGCTTTCAAGGATGGGGATTGTGAGGAAGGTCATTTTTTTTACTTGCAGGAAGCTATTGTGTAATCCCTTTTAGCATTTTTGTCTTCCAGGCTGTTTTCTCAATAGTTTGTCTATGACATGGTTTCTAACTCCCTTAATTCTTTGTTACCATTTTCTGTACATTTCTGAGTATCAAAATCCTATAAAAATTTGATGTTTAGAACTGACTTTATATTCTGGATATGTTCTGCTGAGTTTCAGAATAAAAGGGCTGAAATGTCCCATGATCTGAGAACTCTACTTCCTTGATCTGAACACTAAGCTTTTAATCACTGAAGCCAAAAATCACATTATTTTGTTTAGCATCTGTAGCCTATTATTAATTCATATGTAGCTTGTAAGCAAATAAGGCTCAACCTTGCTCAAAAGTGAGACAGATATAAGTTAAATTTAGATTGTGCCCTAAACTAGCTGTGCATGTTTTAGGCCGGTTATATTTAACCTCTCAGAGTCAAAGTTTTGCTAATTATAAAATTATAAACATAATTAATTTATTTCCCGATTGTTGTAACAAATAAATGAGACTTTTTGGAGGCATTTAGTAATGTTAGCTCCTTTCTACTTACGCCATAATCCGCTCTTTAGGTTCAAGCTCTCCTGTCAATTAAAGTATGAAAAGAAGAAAGCTAAAACTCTGCCCACCCTCTCTGGTTATGTAGTATTTCCCAGTGACCTGTGGAGAAGATAAACCTGGCACATGCAGGGTCTTCAATAAATACATACTTGTTGAATGATTGTATTGGATTTTATTTCAGGTAGGAGGGGTGAGTCACTGATTCGGCTGCTGAGACCAATGAGTAGGTGATCTTTTAGTCTGTATCTTTGTAGGATTGGCTTTGTCTGCTTCTTTTTCTCAAAATTATGAAGGATTGGCAATATATAACAAATGTCATCAGTACAAGGTTGCTACTTACAGGGCTGTTAATTCAGCCTGGCCACTGGAGAACCATTTAGTGCCTTGAAATGGATAATTTGTTAAATGACACATAAGAAAGTTGAAAGAATTAATGTTCCTCTTCAAAGAGTAATTTATTCCTTTTTTTCCCCCCATCCAGGCTATGTGTTTATTCAGAGCCTTGGGTTCCTTTTAAGAAAAAAAGTTATAGAATAACAATATAACCACCTCTTTATTTATAGCCATAAGACCTGAAGAAGAAATGTAATATGCAGGATAGATGCTGGCACACCTAGAGGAATTTCTGCAGAGAGTAGAAGCTTGCCAAACTGAATATAGGAGAGCACGGCTGACATGTACAGCACTGGGAGAATATTTGAATTTGCATAGAACCTTATCAGATTCATGACAGCTAAACCCATTGCACTTTTCATGACCAATTCAATAAGTATGGCTACCAAGGTGAATTTTAATCCTGGTTCCTCGGAAGACTGTAATTCTTCCAGCTTGGTGGGATGTGGTTTGTAAAATAAGATGCGGAGTTCCTCCCATTGGAGTAAGGGATTCTTGTGCCTTTGTGTCTGTTTCACCTACACAAGTATTGAATGCCTATGCTGGGCCATCTGAAACTGTTCAGTTCACAAAGAGCCTGAAGAAGAAGAACCTGTGGATATTTGCAGTCTTCTTAGAGCTGTCCAGATGTTTAACCACGAGGGAAAGTATTAGTGCAAATTAAAACACTAATTTCACAAAAGTACTCAACCAAAATAACTCAGCCTCGATAGGCTCACTGACTTTAAGAAATGTGGGCAACCTAGGAAGGCAGACTTTTAAATTAATATAATATAAAGCCTATATAACTCAGTGGGAATGTCAGACTTGTGAGCCTCACAGTAAATATACTACATGAAAGGCACTACTCTGAGATCCAAAGGGAGACTTGATGCAAATTACAACTGATATGTATATTTACCCAGGTGGATAGTTGATGAATCAAGCATGTATTGCTCACCTGTTCAGCTGTTGCCTTGTTTTGCCTGCCCTGCCCAGAAAATTGCATCCATGAGGTTATGAAGGAATAATCTGTGGAGCTCCATGATTAAATGGGATTTTTCTCCAGGGGAGTCCAGTTTTAACTTGTCTTTTATTGTCAACAATTTTTAGTCTAATGATGGCCTCAGGTAATAATGAGGTTTACAAGGACAACATTCTGGGACCCAGAGAGTTTCAGGTAACATAATGACCATTAATTCCAATCCCAAAACTGGACACATGCTGTAATGACTGAAGATTTTATTGTTCTTTGGTTTTCCTGAAATAGACTTATCCTGGAAACACTGGCTGGAAATGATTAACTTGGAGAGGCCAAGAGTGCTGGCTCTCCTCAATATTTCAATGTGTGTGTGTGTATGCGCACACACGCTGCCGATTACATCAGGACAGACTAGTGGACACCCAACCAATCTCTCCCATGAATGGCTATCATTCTTGTGCTTCCTTTCTTCTTCAGTTCCCGGGCATGAACGAGGAGGAAGCAGGACAGAGCTAGCCCCGCTCGCCTTGGGTTCATCCACATATCAAATCCTGGCTCCTCAGCTACCTCTCTCTGGTTGTTCCAACTCTTTTCCTGTCTGTAGTTTAGCATCCTCTTAATATGAATAGCCATCTGAAAATCATCCAAGCCTCACCTGGAGGTTTGTCAACTCTGGCACAGTAATTGATGGAGGAAACGAAAGGGGAGCATTGAAGAACAGAATACACTAAAGGTAGGTAAGAAAAGGCTATACAGATGGTGAGAGTGAGGCTGGTTTTCAAGATCCTGGCATTGTGTGCACAGACTTGGCTTCCTTTGGGACAGGCTTCATAGTGTAGTCAGACACCATCTCTTTCAAAAATGCTGGCAGCACTTGACTCATTCTAAATTACAGGCATCCCTGATTTTTTTTGCCAGAAGACCCATTCCCCCGCGTGCTGCTGGACGGCCTTGCCATTGCTAATCGGTGATCACGGGGCTCTGAGACTACTGAGGACCCTGGCTACAGCCAATTAATGTGAGCCCTGGGCCACAGGCGAGAAGTAAGCAGTCCACTTCTTTCTCTAATTCTTATACGTTTTGGAAGTGTGTCCGAGTATGGTCTGAAATCCTCAAAATAGAAAAAAATCACTTTGGCTAAGCACGGGATGATAGGAAAACTCCCAAATGAACTTGGAAAGAGAATTTAAATGAGATGCCTAATTAGGGCATGGCAAATGAAACCAGATAGAGTCAAATCCTTAGTACTATTTTTTGGAAGGGGGAATGTTTATCTCTGTTGATGGAGCTTGTGTACAGTTTTAAGAGTTAGTTGGCATCCTGTGGCTTCTGATTAAATTGCAATTTAACGTTTGATACAATATCGAGGAAAGTAAAGCCACTATTAGTCAAGTAGATCTTTTAAATGATGTGAAAACAATTTTTTTTTATTGTGAAAGTATTTCATAAAGATATTCCTCCTTTTCCTTCAGTCCTTTTTGTGTTTATTATTTCTGCATAATAATGCACAGTGTATTACAGTGATTGACATAGTAAATACTTAAAAATATTTATTGAGAAAAGTGAATGAACAGAAGATTCAGAAGATGACTCTGGTATTTTGCTATTATGTGAGAAGCTATTGAGCTCTTTGTTAATTTGTTTGCTAAATAAATAATTGTTAATCTCCTGTTATGAGCCTACGTTCTAGGTTCTAAAAATACAGCAGTGATTAAAACAGACAAAAATTCCATTCCTTTGGTAGCTAACAGGCTGCTATTTTCAGTTAGTATGAATCTTAAAATCTGCAAAGATTATTGATGTTGATATAACATTTCTTCTAATGTATTTTTTCTAATTGGATAGCAATATGATGCTTAAATGCAACAAACAAACAAACAAACAACTTTTTGGACTCACAGCTCAAGGATGTGCATCTGCTTCAGTTTCCTGTCTCCTTGCTCTGCTCCCATTATCCCCCACCCACGGGGTGGAACAGTTTGCAAGAGTGGAGCTGCTTCTATTTCCCAGGCCATTGTTCCCTTCAATGAGGCCAGTGGGTGGAGAGCAGTGAGACACCATGGATCTGTAACCACATGATTTATCACTTCCGCTGGCCTGGAAAGAGTCAGTGGTGAGAAAAAATAGGTTTGTAATACCCAGAAGTCTCTCAAGTGTGTATGCTCAAATTAACTCTTGTTTTGCTCAATTCTCTTTTATCATGCAGTCTTTGTCTACAGCACAACTTTCTTAAAGTGGTGCAAGCTCTAGGCTTGCTCTGCCCCATATAGAAGCCACTAGCTATGTGTGGCTATTGGACACTTGAAATGTGTTTAGTGTGACCAAGGAAAGAAATTTTAAATTTTATTTGATTTTAATTTAAAACTGATAATTCAGTTTTGGAAATATTTTATGAATATTTGGACAACATGGTACCTATGTGAATCTATTTTTTTGACTGCTAATTTTATGAAATTTGAATACATATTAAATATTTCCAATGAAAATTTAGAGTCCAAACTGAGATGCATTTTAAGTGTAAAACAGACCAGATTTCAAAGGCTTACTATGAAATGGTAAATTATCTTATAAAAACTTTAAAAAATATTGATTATATGTGGAAATCATATTTTAGATATATTGGATTACATTACATACGTTAAAAAATAAATTTCTCTAATTTTTATTTTTTAAATGAGTCTATCAAAAAACATAAAACTACACGTGGCTTGCACTATATTTCTATTAGACAATGTTACTCTAGACTAAGTGTAATTTCTCCTCTACCATTTATCTATTTTTTTCTTGTTATAAAGTAGTTACTGTAAGGTGCAAGTTACTACCCAGAGCAGTCAGGAGTGGCCTGGCAGAGTTTCAGTCTTCACTGAGACCTTAACTTTACTTTGTTAAACTCCCAGTAAGACCTTTCTCATCTTACCAATTAAAAGAATTCTATCTGCTGTCTCTCTTTTCCTTCCTTTCCTCTTCCTCATTCTCCCTCTGGTCCTCTCACCTCAACTGATCTGTAGTTTTTCTTGAGTTAAATAACTTAACTCATGTTGTTTTTACTGCCTAACCTTGACATCTTTCCCCCTTCCTATGTATCACAGATTTCTCCTTCGGATTCTCCTCTCTGTTCACTACAGACCATATAATTCATCTTATACTGATGCAATATTGAATACTGGCTAATGTTTCTAGGATGGAATGGTATAATTAATATACCAATGAAAACACATTAGTTTGTTGCTGTGCACATTTGTTCTAAAGTATTAATTAGTTTCTTAAATGAATTTATCTGCCTTGATCAGAAGGGTGACTGTGTAGTCAGTATAGTAGGCAAACTGGATGTGGGGAAAATGGGGGCATTGAAAATATCTTTACTCCCAATAGTTTGGATGAACAAGAGAAGGGTGATATAATTAATAGGAGTAAGCAAATGAAGGGGAGAAGCTTTTTGGGGCAGAAACTGAACATCTTTAGTTGGGCATATTAGTCTTGGAGTTCTGATAGGCACGGGATCAAGTCTTTCCACAAGTAGCTACAAGTGGAAGTCTAGAGCTGCGCTATTTAATATGGTAGCCACTAGCCATCATATTTAAATTTAAATTATGTGCTCCATAGTCCCGTGGGACTAGTAATTGCCACGTTGGACACCACACATTAGAACATTATCATCATCACAGAAAGTTCTGTTGGACATTGGTAGTCCTAGAGTCGGAGATGGTTGTGGTTGGGGAAGTTGGGGCCATTGACTTAGACAACTGACATTGGGAACTAGGCGAAGTCTCTGAGAAAAGGGAGTTAGAGCCTAACCTAGGAAAACTCCCATTTTAACAGAATGAGCTCTAGAGAGGAATGAAAAATACAAACACAATCTTACGTTTCTCATCTTATTTTGTACAATATGAAAGGAATTTATTGTGTAGACTATGAAGCTCCTTATATAACAGCTATTGAATACCACAGGTAACAGCATATTCATAGTAGAGTTTTGTGAAAGGCATATATTGTAAACTGGTTTCTTGCACAAAAGCAAAATGTTAGACTGTAGCATTGGGTCATTTCTGCAAGGGAGAGTGAGATAGTTGAGGGATTCTTTTTTTTCTAATAACTTTAAGTGAGTTAAGGTTTAGAACTTAGATAATTAACATGTTCAATAGAATCTCCTTCAAATACACTTTGACTTAATAGGCTTTTGGCAAGTGCAGAGTGATAGTCAATTCTTGACTGAATTCTGAAATAAGTACCGTGGTGCAGGTATTCTGTTCTTTAGGTTAAAGCAAATGCCTTATTCTTCAGCTACGGTACCAAAGGCAGATAGAATCACTGACTTCTGTGGGAGTTTCAGAGCCTGACTTGAATTCTTGTCCAGACCAGTGCACTCTATTTCTCTAGATGTGTTGTCTTTGAAGGGCATACAGATGGCTAAAAATAGTGGTGTTTTCTTTAGATGTGTTCATGCCCTTAAATTCATGGTTTGGCTCATAGAGTTGGACAAATATATGATTGAAAGTAGAATTATGCTTCACTGAATGTGAAGCACATAGTTTGGGAGTAAAAATGATAAAAGTGCAAACATTATAAAATGACTAGTTTGACCACTAAGATGTCTCTTGAAAGTTCCTTGACTATATGACCTTGAAAAATATCTAGTTTCAGAGAGGATTATATCATGAAGCATCAACAGGATAAATTTGGATATAAAAGGAGCCTTAAGTGGAACTAGTCAGATTGGATTTTTAGTATTTCCAATTTAATTGTTATCAAATGTCTATCTCATTTTCGTTTAGTATAGGCAGTTTTGAGCTGTTTCTGAGAAGTAAATTAGGGATTTATCTGCTATTTAAGACTACTATTACTCAGAAATAATTTTAAAATATCACAAATAAAAAGGTTGCTTTCCTCCCTAAACTGTGGTGTGTTGTTGCCTCATGTCCCCTTATCTGTTATTGTTCTATATGTTCAGCAGAAACACACACTCTTCTCCTCAAAGGAGATGAGTGTGCACCTTGCACATACCTCTACTAGGCACTGAAGCCATGAGTTTGACTCCCTTGCAAGATATTGAAGCCCTGATGGGCATGATGACTTCTCATTCATCTCAGTGTTCTAATCATCTGCCAAAGTGCTGGACATGTAGTAGGCTCTCAATAATTCATTTATTGATTCCTTGCCTTATTCCACAAAATATTAGAGGCAACTAATAATTGTTGAACTGTGTTTTTAAATTTCTACTTGTTTAATAAACAAAACATGCATCCAGTTGGTTTGCTAGAGCTGCCATAACAAAACACCACAGACTGGGTGGATTAAACATCAGAGGTTTATTTTTTCACAGTCCTGGAGAATAGAAGTCTAAGATCAAGGTATCGGCAAGATTGTTTTTCTCTGAGTCCTCTCTCCTTGGCTTACAGATGGCTGCCTTTTCCCTGTGTCCTCACATAGTCTTTCCTGTGGGCACAAGTGTCCAAATTTTCTTTCTTTATAAGGACGCTAGTCAGATTGGACTACAGCCCACCATAATAGTCTCACTTAATGCAATCATCTCTTTAAAGGCCCTTTCTCCAAATAGTCACATTTTAAGGTATTAGTTTCCCGGACTTCAACATATGAACTTTGGAGGGATGCCATTTAGCCTATACACAATTTTATCTAGAAATTACACTAAGTTGTTAGAAGCAAAGTTAAAAGTAAAAAGCTGTGATGTGGCTGGCCCTTGACTATGTCATTTAGCATTAGAATTTTATCTGATGAGTAATTGTTTCTGCTCATTCTTATTTTATAACACAGAGAATCCATTGGTTTGATTCAGAGACCAAAAAAATGACAGTATTTTATTAAAAGATTGAGGAGATTATGCCTTAGGAACAACTAGAATAAGTAATTTGGCAAGGAATGGGACCTCCCTCTCTAAACAGGTTCTCAGCAATTCTGAAAGCAAGAGCTTATTTTCTAGAATTCTTTTTGGTCGATAGTGAAGGATTTAGAGCAGATATAGCTACTGGAAGGATCTGGCCAACGATAAAGTGCAGAGGGCTTATTCGGAATCTACATGAAAATATGTGTCGAAATTGGCTTCCTCCTATGAAATGCAGGGCTCCTGTAATTCAAAGAAGAGCTTAATTACTCAACCTATTTTGAGAGTAAAAATTTAAACATTAAAGCAATTGTTGGTAACTTTCTTCTCTGATTTGGTCATTAGTCAACATTATTCACAATTGATTTGTGTGCATATATAGATATTTGTTGCCCTACCTCTATTCAAAGTGGCTGCTAGTTGTATGTCCATATAATGAACAGATTTATTTTTATTTCTTTGAAAAAGGTACCAATTTCAATTCAAGCTCTTTGACTCTGACTTGGATATGTGGTTCATTTTGCTGACTTGAATCAAAATGGTAATGGTTTTCATTGCCCAGAGTTTGTACCAGAGAGGCTAGTCAACTCTTCCACCAATGATTTCATCTTTGTTCCTACATAACCTTCTTAAAAGACAGTCTGCTGCCTCATGCCCTGATGAGTGGGCTGTAGATCATGTGATTGTTTCCCCCACTCTCCTGTCAGAAAAAATTGGATCAGGATTGGACAAAATATTTTGACCAGATTCTTCTTCTTGGAAATTGGAATTGAACTCAGAGATTCTAGTCTCTGTCACATAACTAAATGAAGAAAATGAGAAAGCATAGTGGGCATAGGAGAAGATAGAAGGGAGAGGCAGAGCTGAAAGACTGTGTGGTTCCTGAGAGATAGAGACTTCAGTTTCTGACTTCCTAGTTCTTCATACCAATTTTCTTGAAGCTTGATTTTACTCTGTCCTTGGAATTTAGTAGCTATTACTTCAGCCTTCCAATAATGCCTCTTCTTCTCATTTAATTCAGGTCATTTGGCCTTTATAACAGATTTTATTAAGGTGATGTTACAGTACCTTTATCGAGGGTGTGTGTATATTTATATTTGTTTATATGTATATGTATAATATGTTTATATAATACCATATATTTATTTTTGGCAGCACTGTCGGTACTTACTACTGAGTTTAGAGACTTGATTCTTTATTGAGTTATCTTTTCTAGGATATTGGAGTGATGAGTAAGACCATTAATAGCAATTAAACAAACAAATATAATGCTAGCTATTATTTGCTTCCCACTATGTGGTCAATGTTGTGATCACATTTCGAATACATAATGTTCCTCAATCATAACAAAATGCTGGGAGTAAATACTGTGATTATCTTCATTTTGGAGACAAGGAAACGGAGGTTGAGAGAGATGAAAGGAAAGCCTCTTTTCTAACTGCTCCCTTCCTATTTAGCATGCTGGTATGAAGATTGATGTCTGGAGCTGTAGTAGCTTTTTTTTTTTTTTTTTTTTTTTTTGACCACAAGACAATAAATATGAGAACAAAACACTAGCACACTGATGGTAGAGCATGGAAAGGGTCTAGGGCATTTACATCATTGAGTTGCTAATTGAAGCTTAGAACTACCCACCTCTACATATCTTGTTAAGGAAACAGTTTTTGTTTGTTTTTTGCATGTTTACATCAGTCTTAGATTTTTCATTTTTCTGAGTTGAATGTATTTTCATGTATATTGTATCTAGAGAAGAGCAACTGGTTCAGTTTTGCTAGGGGATGGAATGCTGGAAGGTCAGAAAAAATAGTAAGTTAGAAAATTCTACAGAAGCTCTACTTGGCAGACTCAGCCCTGTTTGGTTGATAATAAGAAAGCAATGAATGTTACTAAGCAGGAAAGTGACATGCCTAGAACTGTGTGTTAGATGGTTCTGGCCTAGAGATTCTGGTTTCAGTATAAGGGAAACCGGAACATGTTTGTAGACAAAATGATAGACTCTAACAGAGACACAGACCTTGAAGATGCAGGAGAGAAGAGTGAATAGTGGAGCGGGTTTTATAGTGTTTGTTTGGGAATGACACCATGAGACCAATAGATGGAATAGCCATTGAGAGTAGATGGGAGGGAAATAAAGTTTGACTGAAGAAATAATTTCTAGGTGGAGACAAATGAAGAGGAGAGAACTCAAAGTAAATGATGTCAGTATCAAAAAGCTTAAGAGGTAGAGTTAACTTAGAGTGAGAAAGAAAGGAATGGGGTTGATAACACTAGATCTCCACTTAGTGTATTAGTTGTTGTGGTAGCCATCCTCCAGGATGGCTCCCAATGATTTTTGTCTCCTGGTGTTCACACCTTTTATAGTATCCTCCTACATAGAATCAGGGCTGGTCTGTGTGACCAATATAATATAACAGAGAAGACAGTGTGACTTCTGAGATTAGGTCATAAAGGAAATTTCAGTGTTAATCTTGTTCTCTTGGATTGCTCACAGTGGGGAAAGCCAGTTACCATACTGTGAGGACACTCAAGCAGCTCTGTGGAGAGGGCCTTGTGTAGAGGAGCTGAGGCCTCACACCAACAGCCAGGGTCAGCTTGTTAGCAGTGTCAGTTAGCATCTTTGGCAGCAGATCCTCCATTTCCAGGAAAGTTTTCAGATGACCGCAGCCCAAGCCAACATCTGTTCTGATCATGTTCAGAACTCTCTGACCCCTTGAGTTGCCTGTTTATGATAAACCTCAAGACCTTAGGAGGACATAATTAGTAATTGGGGGCTTTCCGTGACTCAGTAAGAGTGGTGTGCCACTTGAAAGTCTAAAGTGATTTCTGAGAATTAACTGACAAGGTTCTTACTGAGGCTGATTCAGGAATAAGCAGTGTCACATAGTAACCAAAACGTGGACAAGTGTTGCAGTAACCTGCTCTGTGACATCTCTGGTTCCCATGCCCTGTTTCATACTGATGATGCACTCCACATCAGAACATGTTAAAAAATATGCTTTCAAGATTTCCAAACATTTAAACAAACTAATTTTCTTTACTGCAGCAGATACCTCATTATGATAGCACCTTGTCTTGAAAGGCATCCACATAAAGGTGGAAGTCAGAGTGGTGAGAGAGGATGGAACACTTTCAGACAAGTGAGCCCCAGGAGGCTGGGTGAGTCACCTGAGCTTGGACCTCCTTACCTCTGAGGATCTGCTTGGCTAGATTTCCCTTGGGGCTGACGTGTGTCTTCTGAAGCATCATATGGAAACAGCCAGTTGGAAAAAAGTCCTTAGGAAATGTCTATTTAATTGTTAATGTTTATAATCAGGAGGCAAAACAGCTCTGGGAAAGCAGAATAGGGAATATTAAGTCCTGTGCCCTTCCCAAGAGCTTGAAACAGTGCTGGCACGTGCAGGGACCTCAGGTCCTGATGGGTGGTACTGATGTAGGACAAGGAAAAGAGCAAGGCGGCGGTGGTAGGGGAAGAATCCGTCTGATTGTGAGGGCTTCTGTGCTTAATGGAGACTTTATTAGCAGGGCTTCTGAATGTCAGGATAGAGAGATGGGTGAAGTCATGGAGAGCCTGACCACATTTGCATGGAATTGCTTAGCCCTTCCCCCTCCCCTATTTGAACCATCATCTTATGGGGAATAGGTGATGGTCAAGGCTTGGAGGAAAGAGCAAAGAGCAGAACCAGTGATGTGATGCTACAAGGTTATTGTCTGGTTGACTCTGTCTAGCATTCTATCCTCTTGTCCCTGTCTATTTTCCTCATTTTTTATGTAATTCCTTTAATGTAAAATCTTTGTTTTCTACCCTATTTATGAAAACCTTAAAGAAATTTAAACCTGTGAATAGCCACATAGGTCTCCAATGCTTTGGGATAAGTTACAGCTGGATGAGTGAGGCGCTTCCTAATTTTCTCGGTCATCTGAGAAATATTTATTGAAATAGGTGTGCTGAGGGCTGCAAGAATTGCAGAGGTTGAATGGTTTTTATGGCCTCAGGAACTTTCATTGGCACGTATATTCAAAGAACTCTAGAAATGATACATGTTGGAAGAAGGAACAAACACGGGGCTCTGGAGGAACCAAGAAAGGCTGAGGCTGGTTACCCAGGCAGGCTTCATGGAAGAGGTGGGGAAGGACTTAGGCTTGTGAACTGGAAACACAGGGAGTGACCTTCTATGATAGGTCACCCTTTGTTGTGAGGTGACTTCCTCTTATGGCAATGAGGTAGAATCTATACTATAAAGCCATATAGTGAGTACCTTTTTATCCAAGATCTATACCAAACAAAAACAAACAGCCCCTTCTCTCCCTGCAAAAAGAAAAAGTCCCTCAAATATTTGTTTTCTTCCCATAGCATTTAAGTAAGTAATGTTCATAATTTGTTACTGTGTGGCCTAAGACCACCCTACAGGGCTCTCAGAATTAAAGGAATGATAAAAACATATGGAAACCTTTTGCTAGTGTAATATAATCCTATACTGATTCAGTGACTGAGAGTCGTGGTTTAATATGAGGTGAGTATATGAATGGAAATCTTCGCAAATATCCTTGATAAATGGACTTTTCTAAAACAG
>NW_006431912.1:3762622-3773008 GCF_000325575.1 Pteropus alecto
TAAATATGAGGTTTCTACTTTGAATGGTTGTGCCTCTCCAAGCTTGATTCTAGGAAACACTGCAAAGAAGCGTGTCTTCCTCACCTTTCTATGTCATTAAGTTATTTAACAAACTTTTGTTCTGTGCTGAGTGCTAAGAGGTACAAAGGCACATAAGACAAAAACATTTTTTGAAGGAAGCTGAGGGAAGGCAGCTATAAAAGTAAATATTGACAAGTTATAGTCAATCTACAAAACTCAGAGTAAAGTGAGGTGAGAAGAGATGAGTAATGCTACACTTTCATTCTTACCTTCTTAAAGTTTTCAAAAAATATATTTCTAACCTGTTCTAAATCTAATTCTAAGCCTACCACAAATGTAGCCTCTATATAAAGCAGTGCTTCCTCTTTATTATTCTAAAATTAAACCTTTATTAGCAAGATGATATTTTTCTCACTTCATTTATGATGCCATTCTAATCATTTAGGTTGATAGTTACAATTTTTATTTTATTTAATGTGAGCCAACGGCCTGATTACTGAGGGTTATACTTGTGTTGTCCCATATGGTAGCCACAAGCTATGTGTAGCTATTTAAATTTAGATTAAATTCAAAAATTCAGTTCCTTAGTCACACTAGCCACATTTCAAGCCACATTTTCAGTAGCTAAATGTGGCCAGTGCCTACAATGTAGGGGGGCACAGACAGAGAACATTTCCAACTTCATAGAAGGTTCTATTGGACAGCACTGGGTTAGATACAACAAAAGTAATCATAATGGGCTTCATTTATCTAGTACTAACTGTGTGCCAGGCACCCTGCTATGCATGCTACATTCCTCAAGTTCATCCTTGCAACCATCCTGTGAGATCAGTATATTATTCTCATTTTTCTAATGAGAAAACTAATGCTTAGCAATGCTAAAAATAGGAGCAATGGGTAGCTGGCAGTGTCATAGACATAGGAGAGCTTTGACTCCAAAGCTCTGCCTCTGAGCCACTAGCATCCTCAGTTTTCCAACTTCAGGCCATCTCATGAACAGATGCCGTGATGTCCTAGCAGAGCAATGGCAGGGGCAGGGTAATTAGTCCCAGGTAGTTTCTGGGTTGACTAGGAGCCAGATCAGGAACTGGCTGACTGGGTAGCACAGTAGTGATCTCCAGACCTCATAGTTGGTCCGAAGAGCCAGGAGAGAGCTGGGTTATAGTTGGTCCAATGGCTCCCTGAAAGGATCCATTGCCTTTTCAGACAAAGCAGTTCGTGATTTCACCTGATTCTGACCCAGTAACTCCTGTGGAGTTAAGTAACCTGTGTTCTTTTCTGCTAAGGGGCCTTAGCAGGAGTACCTTTTTGGAGGAATTAAGTGCATTTGGAGGAGAATCTGAACACTGTGGTCTCCTGAGCCATCTCCTCATTATCTTGGTCATGGTGAGGTCTCTGAGGCAGTGTGGTAATAACGAGTGGCTGGGAGTTGTCTGAGAGACCAGACTTTGGAAATTGCCTGTGACAGGGGCCTGTGGGCAGATAACATTTTGCCCCAGTTTTCTCATTGGTAAAATAAGGTTAAAATAGCCACCTCTCAGCATTTCTGTGAGGTCTAAATGGATTCTGTAGACTGCCAGGCACATTTATAGTAGAAACACAGTCACACACGTGTACTGAATGTGGGCGCCATTCTACTCTTAATGTTTATAGGATCCTGAGGCCTAAAGCAAAGATGCTTTGTAGCCCATCCATCTTCTCATAACTTTTGCAAATATTTAAATCTGAAATATTGTTTATAGTCAGCTAAAACTATGGTAGCATTTTATTTTTAATTTTTTTATTCTTAAATATTTTTTAAAATTATTTTTTAATTGAAGAAATGATTTAAAAGTTTTCCCCCCAGTAACCACTAGGCTGTTGTCCATGTCCATGAGTCTCTGTTCATTTGTCTTGTTCATTTGTCGCTTTAGGTTTATATCCCACATATAAGTGATAGCATATGATTTTCAACTTTTCTATCTGGTTTATTTCGCTCAGTATGATTATCTCAAGGTCTATCCGTGTTGTTGCAAATGGCAGTACGTGGTAGCATTTTAATACTTAAACTTCTAACATACATACATATTGCCCTTTTATAGCCACACCCCCTTCCCTCCCACCCTCACTTTTTCCTTAAGCCCTGACAACTACTAATCGGATGTCTATTTCTATGATTTTATTACATTAAGAATATTATATAGCGTCAATCTGATCTGGTATGAGAAACATGCTAGTTATGGTGCTAAAGAAAAATAGATATTAACCTTTTTTACTCAGACTCATTCAGCAGTGGACTGGTAATTGTTTAAATGGAAGTAATGGGTTAAGAGAAAAAACACTGGTGAGGCCTGAAAGTTTGATTTACACTGGAAAGAATAGTGTTGCTGGCAGAAGACAACAGAACAGACAGGGGGAATGAAAGGAGCGAGTCTGCTGGGATTAGGGGCTGGGGAATATTCGGGAGTTTGTAGAAATGGAAAAAGAGACATGAGAAGAGTACATGCTATGAAAGAGCAAAACCGAGATGAGATGGTGGAAAAGAATTTTAGGAAGTCCTGTATGTTATAAATGGAATACTCCTTTGGTGATTTTAATAAAGCTATAGTTATTTTTTTTTTATGATTTTTCAACTGTCAGGACTATTCTTTCCTTGAGTGTAATGTAAGGCCATGTCGAGAATGGACCATGAAGAAATCGAGCTTCATATAAGAAAACTGGTATTTGACATAAGTAATAGTTTCAGTGGGAAAAAATGGGTTAGGAGCTAGAGACTCATAGTAACAAAGTTATATCGCTGAAATTTAAGAAAATGAATGTATAGCTATAAAAGCTGAGCATCACTGAGCTTATCTAGAGTTTACATCTGGCATTTGCTCGATAGTATTGACTTTTGTTTTCCTACCCTAATGGACACTATTATTTTTCATTCTTTTAACAATCACTTTCATCATCCGTTACTTAAACTAAAGATAACTGTGAATTGCAAGCTGAGTTGCAAGCACCATAGTTCTTCCTTCTATCCTCTCCGATGCATTTTAGTTACATTATAACCAATAGTGATTTATAAAACAGGTTAATTGTATTATATTTAAATTGCAATTGGGAAAATTTTGATGTAGGAGAAAATTATTGTGAGAGGGAAAAAGGTGTTCCATGGTAAAAAATTTGGCATTTCTGTATGCTCTATGCATACTCCATTCTGTGCTTTACCTTTTCACTCTGTAGTGTACTTTAATGCACAAAAAAATTTTTGATGACGTCCAGGTTATTATTTTTTTTGCCTGTGTTGTTTTTTTAATGTTTTGGAGGTTCTTTTTAAATAATATGTTATTTCCATGCCCGTATTTTGAATCATAAGTCTGGTGTTCATATCTTTCTTTAGATGTAGAGCCTGGATACCTTACCTTCTAGAAGCATTACCAGGTTTGGTGTGTGGAAGAACTCTGATTTTGGAGGTTTATTACAATATCTAAGACAAAAATTATGACTATAGGTAAAGGAATATATATAATTTGCCAGCATTGAGACTGATCAAATTAAATATGCCTAAGAGCAGAAAACATGGTTTTCCTATAGGAGGTAAAAACCACCTTATGATCAAAATGTAATATATGGGTATTATGAATATTTATTCTGTTACCTATGAAATTCATAGGCTAAATAAATGGATTAAGGCTTACACCTGTCCTTTTAATCGATCCATGTGATTTAGATAAAAGGTAATGTTAAATTTCAAGAAAATAAACTCTACCAGCCATTTCCATTGACAGGGAGGGATTTCTTTTGGATGATTTGTCACAATTACTTTAAAAATGTTTTAGGAAAACTTACCACAAGGCTTATATGAAATGACGGCTTTCTTTATTATCACTTATAAAATCCCAAGCAGAAAGATCCTAATTGGTTTAAAAATTATTCTGGCTTCACAGTCTGCTCACCTTGGGAGAGGTCAAGGGGAACTTCTGATTAGCACTCTGTGGTTGAGTGTTAATGACTCTGAAAAAGAACTTAATGTGATCATGGAAAGCATCCATTCTCTGAAGCTTATGGACACTTTCCACTATAAGCCCTGCTTAAGAGAAGCCTCCTGATTAACATAGGCACAGAAAGTTGGATTAATCAGACATCAGCATCTTTTAGTAAAGGTCAAATTTATACATGTGGAGGTTTACAGACCCTGTACCTAAGTGAATGCAAGATGCATAAACCTCCAAAATATTTTTTTTCCTATTATCATTCCCACCTATTTTCCTCCCATTTCTTCCTTTTGGCTTATTTTTAACCTCCCCAATTCTTTTATGATTCACTGTCTGGTTGTGTGTGAGTGGCTCAGGGAATCCAAACTTAAGGGTGGAAAGTTCTCAGGGACCAGAGTTAGGCTGAGAGTCAGAGCTGGGAAGGCAAACCAGAGTCCTATTTCTCTTTCAGAGTAGGGGCTGACTGTGTGCGAGAAACCAGTTTGATGAAAACCAGGAAAACACAGTTACTGGACATTAGACAAGATAGAAAACCCATTGGCAGGAGTCAGAAGGCCTACAAGGACTCAAAGAACAAAAAGTTTGTGTAGAAATTCAATGCTGCAATACCTCTTAATTCACTTCCCCTTTTTAATCCTAAGATTGTTGTTTTATGGTTCAGGCTCTCATTATTTCTTGATTATACAATCCGGGTAACCTTTTAAGTGGTATCTACCCTTCTTTCTCTTTTCGATTCATCATATCTCTGGAATCAAATTGGTCTTTTCAAAAGAAATAGCCAGTTGAGCCACCCCACTTCTCTAAAACCTTCAACAGCTCCCCATAGCTTTCTAGATTAATTATATATGTCCTTTAGCTTGGATTTAAAGATGTCTACTCTCATACTTTCATATCATTTTATAGTCTTATCTCTCCTTATTCTTCGATAATTACTTTAAGTGATATTCATATGGCTGATTTCTGAATATGTCTGTGCATTTCCTCTTCCAAGGAATTTCTGTCACTCTCTTTTCTTCTTTAGTCACAAACTTACTGATTCTTTAAGTTTTTTTTTTTTTTTCAACTGCCACCTCTATTGAAGATAAATTTCCTTCTTTGGACTTTCCTTATCTTTTGTGAATCAATACTGTTGAGTTCTTTTGTGGTACGTTTTTTATATCGCTTTCTGTAAAAAATTGATAGATTTTCTTTTTTATACAGTTTAATTACACCAGAGCTGTTTCATTTATGATGAATTATAAACAGAGCTCCTAGGACCTATAAGTTTTTAAAGATCTTTTTAAAAAGAATTTTAAAGATATATACCAGGAAGGAAAATATACCTAGAAAGTATTCAGTTATAAAAAATAATTATAAGCAAAGAAATTTCTAAATATATAGATAATCCAAATAAATATTTACTAAAAAAGTAATAATTTTGACTAATTTGGAAGGTTTAAAAAATAAAGTTGAATGCTAATGTTAGACATTCAAATTCAAGGAAGATGGATTCTAAGGTTCTTTTAATATTCAGGACAAGGGTAAAGATAATGACTTCACCAGTTCAAATATTTCTGTTAAAAATTCAAGGATGTCCATTGGAAGCAGAGACATAAAATGATTTCTTCTAATCAGTGAATAGAAGAAAAGGGAGTGAAGAAAATGTGATCAAAGAAGAGTGGAAAAGCACCTCCTTCTCCATTAAAAGACTGTAAATAGAACACATAAGGTAGTAAAAGTAAATACATTAGTAAACTGAATGAAAATATGTAATCCTACTACATTCATTTTAAATCTATTGCATCTCAAAACCAAAATGTCATAAAATGTTTGAAAAGATATAAAAAGCATACACTAATGCAAAGAAAGCTAAAATAGACAAATTAGTATCAAATTAGACAATAGGAATAAAGAGGGTTACTATATGATGATAAAAGGAACAATTCACCACGAAGATATAATAATCTTGGACTTTTAAGCTCTTAACATATTTCCAAATTATATAAATTAAAAAATGGAAAGATTACAAAAGTAAAATGATAATTTCATTTTTCATAATGAGAACTTTTAATAAACCTCTCATTCATAAATCCCCTAGGGAAGAAAAGAAGAATTAAAAAGATCTCGAATAACAATTATGATTTATTGGTTAAACTCTGAACCTAATAATTAGAAAAGATACTTTTAAAAACACACATGAAACATTTACAAAAATCGATCATGTTCTAGATTACAAAACAAGTCTCTACAAATGTGATTAGTTATATAGACCATGATCTTCGACAAAAATGCAATAAAATTAAAAGTGGATAACAGAAAAGACAAATGGACTAGTGAAACAGATTAGAGAGTCCGGGCATAGACTCATACAAATATAATCGTGTTTTAACGAAGGAGCAAAAGCAATACAATGAAGAAAAGTTCTTCTTTTCAACAAATGATGCTGGAACAACTAGACGTTGTGTGCAAAAAAATGAATCTAGACATAGATTTTATACCCTTCACAAAAATTAACCCTAAATGGATCATAGGCCTAAATGTAAAGTGCAAAACTATAAAACTCTTAGAAGATAAAACAGGAGAAAGTCTAGATGACCTTGGTTATGGTGATGACTTTTTAGATATAACACCAAAGGTGATCCATGAAAGAAATAATTGATAAGCTGGACCTCACCAAAATTAAAAACTTCTGCTCTGCAAAAGACACTGTCAAGAGAATGAGAAGACATGCTACAGACTGGGAGCAAATATTTGCAAAAGACATGCTGGTAAAGAACAGTTACCTGAAACATCCGAAGAGTTTTTAAAACCCAACAATAAAAAGCCAAACAACTTGATTAAATACTGGCAAAAGACCTGAAAAGATACCTCATCAAAGAAGATACACAGATGGCAAATAAGCATATGAAAAAATGCTCTACACTATATGTTATTAGGGAATTACAAACTAAAACCAGTGAGATATCACTATGCACCTATTAGAATGGCCAGAACACTGATGACACAAAATGCTGTTGAAGGTCTGCAATGACAGGAACTCTCTTTCATTGCTACTGGGGAAGTGAAATGGTGCAGCCACTTTGGAAGGCAGTTTAGCAGTTTCCTACAAAGCTAAGCATACTCTTACTTTATGGTTCAGCAAGCACACTCCTTGGTATTTATGTCCACAAAAAAACTTGCACGCACATGTTTATAGCAGCTTCATTTATAATTGCCAAAACTTGGAAGCAATTAAGGTGTCTTTCAGTATGTGAATGAATAAATAAACTATAGTATATCCAGATGATGGAATATTATACAGCGTCAAAAAGAAATGAACTATCAAACCATAAAAAGATATGGGGGAACTTAAATACATTCTATTATGTGAAAGAAGCCAATCTGAAAAGGCTACGTAGCATATGATTCCAACTATATGGCATTCTGGAAAAGGCAGAACTCTAGAGACAGTAAAAAGATCAGTGGTTGTCAGGGATTGGGGGAGGGAGGACTGAATAAGTGGAGCACAGAGGATCTTTAGGGCAGTGAAACTGGTCTGTATGATATTATAATGATGAATACATGTCATTATGTATTTGTCAAAACCCAAGGGATATACAACACCAGTAGTGAACCTTGATGTAAACTATGAACTTTGGTCATATGCAAGTTCATTGACAGTAACAAATGTACCCTTCTGGTGGGGGAGTTAATAGTGGGGAGGCTATGCGTATGTTAGGGGAAGGGATTCACAGAGAATCTCTATTTCCCACTGAATTTTCCTATGAACCTAAAACTGCTCTAAAAGTTTAGAAAAGGACGCAATATTTTTGCCATTCTTGGCTGTGAGTGTGTGTGGAGTAGGGTAATGAAAACTCTCTCGCTTTGTGATCAATATTGCTGTGAATCTAAAACTGCTATAAAAATTTAAGTGTTTTTTTTAATTTATAACAGGTCGTTAAAGAAATTCCACCCTGTATTTTTGGAAACTAATTATGGATTTAAGTCTGGTTATTAAAGTAAATAAAACATAAAATTACTATTTAAAGAGTAACATTACATTAATTTTTGATTATATGTAATTGTAAGAGAAGACAGAAATATTAATAAGACTGAGAAGCAGGTATAATATGGTATAAGTAAAGGAGGGGGGTATAAGTGTTCTAAAATCCTTATCTTAAATAGACTCAAAATGTGTCATTTCATGCTTGATTGAAATTATTAGAAAAATACAGATTAAATAAAGGTTTTAAAAAACTAGAAGAAATTGGCTTCAGATAGGGTGAATCAATATTATAACGATGTGAGTTCTCATAAATCAATCTATAAACAGTGCAGTTCCAGATTATCAACAAACTTTTTCTGAAACTTGACAAAATGATGCTAAAGATTTTCTGAAAGTAAATGTGAGAATGAAAAGGAAATTTTAAAACAGGAAATATTAACAGAGCTTACCTTGATAAATATGAAAATGTGTTATACAATGTGATTCTGAGATATTCTAAAGGTAAATTTTTTAAAAAATATAGAAAATTATATGATTAAAATAACATTTCAAATCAATGAAATAAGTATGATTAATTAGAAAATGTAGTTCTTGGGATACTGTGTAGTTACTTGGAAAATAATAAACCTGAATTCACTGACATAAATTCTAGACAGAGCATAGACATATACCCACTAACAAAAACCAACCAAACAAAAAACTATAAAAGCAATGGAAAGAAGCACGGCTGTCTATTTGTTTTTAAGTTATATTAGGGTGGACACATCTTACTACTTATGGATTGATGTGAAATCCAAAACCCGTAAAGGAAATTTGGATAATGATGGACAGAAATAAGAGCTACCAATATTTATTGAGCATTTTCTAAGTGCTAGGCACTGTTTTGGGCTCTTTCAGTTATCTTTTACTTAATACCCATAACCCAATGGGGCATATAGATTAATTACCATATCTCTTTTATGGATTTTGAAACCAAGGCAGAGGGAGGTTAAGTAAGAGTAAGTAAATGGTAAAGCTGTAATTTTGAATCCAGTAAGTTTGAATTCAGAACTAAGTGCAGCCTAAGGCACCATAGTACACAACCCTGCCTTACATAACATAAAAAAAAAAAAAATGTGCACAGCAAAATTCCTATAAAATCAAAAGAAAAATGGCAAATGAGAACTTGTTAGCAACACCCACCAGCAGCCAAAGGCCAATGTTCCTTACACACAATGAACACTTAAAATTATATGAAGACATACCACTTAATAGACAAATGGACAAATTACATGAGATAATTCACACAATGAGGAACACAAATGACTAATAAACATATGACGAGGTCTTCACTCTCATTAATAATTAAAGGAGTATAAATCGAACAATGAGATAGCTTTTTCAACCGTCGTGTTGATTCAAATACTGTTCATGTGTCAAAAGTATGGATAAGTAGTTCCTCTTTTACGCATTAATAATTGGTGGCAACTTTTGCTGCTACAGTGTTTGAAGTGGCAGTTTAGCTATATCTATTACAATAGAACATTTACAAAAGCAATTCCATGGCTGGGAATCTACTTTATAGAAATATCCCCACATATAATCAGAAGTATATCCATTCATCCATCTATCCTATCTGTCTGTCTATCATCTATCTATATCTATATATGTAAGGTATCATTTATAATGGCAAAAACTTGAAGCTGTCTAAATATTCATTAATAGAGAATTAACTAAATTCAAAATAAGCCAAAGAATTAATAGTGATTGTTTTCAGAGGGATAATTGGAAGAAAATGGGGGAATTCTACTTTTTTCCCTTCTTACATGTCTTTATTTTAATGTTTTGCAATATTAAAGAAGTACTTTTGCAGTCAGAAATAATAATTAAGATTATTTTAAAGTGTTTTAAAAAAATCCGGCAATTATTAAAACAGACTAGTAATACTAAATAATTATAAGCGGATGAGCACTATATTAAAAAGGTTAAATTATGATGATGAAGGATAATTTCAGGAATCCAAGGATGGTTTAATATCAGAAAATTTATTTGTAATTTATCAAATAGTCAAAGGAAAAGTATATTTGACAATTTTAGTAGATATCCAAAGACTTTAGATAAATATCAATTCTGATTTTAAAATATCTTAGACGTAGAAGGGTATCTCACTAAAATGATTAAAATTATCTAGGTGAAACTAGTATCTAACATACCTCTAGAGTCATTTCTATGAAATTTGTAAAAGGAAGGAAGGAAGGAGGAAAGGAAGGAAGGAAAGAAGAAAAGGAGTAAAGAAGGAGAGAAGGAAGGAAGGAAGGAAGGAAGGAAGGAGAGGAAAGAGAGAGGAAAGAAAGAGAGAAGAAAGAGAGAAAGGAAAGAAAGAAAAGAGAAAGAAAGAAAGAAAGAAAGAAAGAAAGAAAGAAAGAAAGAAAGAAAGAAAGAAAGAAAGAAAGAAAAAGAAAG
>NW_006431912.1:3773978-3782440 GCF_000325575.1 Pteropus alecto
AAGAGTGAGGCCAAAAGGGAATGAGAGAAAAGGACAATTCAGTGTGAGTCTTCTTATTTGAGAAAGAAGCGTTGGAGATCAGCTCACACTTGAATTAGTCAAGAAAACATGTACAAATAGATTCCTGATTCAAGCAAAATGACAGTCAGGGCCAAGTTAGGTAGAGCCAGGCTTTGTTTTGGGGTGCTGTACTGTTTGGGTGTATACTACAATGAAAGGAGATTTCACTTGTCAGCATTCTCTATCAAATATTGGGTGCACATACTGTGCCTTCAGCTATGTTTCTGTGGTAGAGAGAGAATAAAGGATTTGCTAGATAGCATCAGTGATGCCTGGAGAACCCAATTATTTGGGCTATGGATTATCAGCAGTGAGACTTGGACTAGTTATTTTGTTTTTACTATTACTACTCCTATAAGGCAGTACCTAGGCTAGAGGTTCTAAAAGGTCAGTGTGCTAAGAGTGATATAAAGGGCTTGCTACAAATGCTGATTCCTGGCCACCTCCTCTCCAGTTTCTAATTCAGTAGTCTACAATAGGACACAGGGTTCTGCATTTTTAATTAGATCTCTAGGTGATTTTCATGTGACTTAGGTGTCCCTAATAGGTGAGAAGGAAGATCGAATGGGAGCAAGTGACAAGATTGTGCAGGAAACTATGGATAATTTTTTTTTTCCTTTCCTTGTTTTCTGCTGCATTTGATTTGCTGACTGATGTTTCAGGTCGGCAAGCGTGACTGGGGTTGAGTGAGTCCATCAAGGAACTTGGATGAAATGTGACACAGAATCCCCTCCATATGGGAAGCCCCCATTTTCATTGACTGTATGTACAGCGCGAAGTCAGTAGAAAGGAAGGTGACAGTTTGAGAGGAATGTTCTCCACTAGAATCATGCCCTTTCCCTTCTGATCAGTATTTCAGAATGTGCAAGTCCTCAGGAAGAGAAAGTTGATGCAACTTTTGGGCAGATGGCTCAGTACACAGTACATTATATTATTACCGAATCTTAGTAAGACCGTGGGTTGAGTCATGTAATCAGCTCATGGAAGGAAAAATAAGCTTTGGCAGAGCTAATCCAGACCCATTTGAGAACTCATAAAAGAACCATAAAATTATAACTGTGCAAGAGGGACTCCATAGAGGTTCTGTTTAAATATATATGTATATTTGGCAAAGCCTGAAAATTAGTCTTCAACTCTAATCAGCCCACTGAAAAATTGTGACTACTAAAGCTCCAATATAATAGATCGTTCTATCTTTATTTTAAGGGAACTAAAGGCTTTTCAGAGTCTCCACAAGACTCTATGAATAGGTTCTTGGTGTGTCATTAGTCACTTTTCTAGCCATTAATTTTAAACCACTTCAGAATTATTCTCAATCCTGCCTGCCAAGAGTACATACATGCTAAGGTACCTAATGTACTAATTCATAAAATGACAGAGTGATCTGATTGGCTCCATTTTTAAATTGTGGGCTTCCAATTGGGGGATTAATTCAAAGGTGAGTTTTCACACACAGTAAGACTATAAAAAGCCCGGAAGTGTAGTGCTTACACCTGAGAGCAGGAGTGAAGTAAGATTTTGGAAGGCACTTCCCTGGCATAGAAGATGAAGAAGACAGAGATAAAACAGCTATCTAGCAGGGTCAGCATACAAGGAAGCTTCCTTCCTTGACCTCAGAAGGCCTGGCGCTTATGCTCAGTGGAGTTAACATATAGCCAAGATGTTGGAGTAACACCTAGGGAGAAGAATCATATATGTTAAATTATAACTTGGGAGTCATTGATTTCATGCTCAGAAGGGGAGAAAATTTGATGTTGGACAATTTGGTGAAGCCATTAGATTGGGCCAGATGGTGGTAGGATATGGCAAGACCACAACTAGAGATCTATGGTTTAAGTATGTTATTATCTGTTTAATCCCTTTTCAGATGGTTCTAGTTCATAAGTTTATTTTTTGTTAAGTTCTATTTATAGAGATAAAAGTTTGATTTGAATTATAATTTGAAGGAATTGCTTAAGATTCTTTTTTGAGCTTGAATATCTGAAAGAAAATAGATACGTCATTTAAAGATGAAAGCAATGTTGTTCTAGAGTTAGCAGCACCACAGATTGTCTTTCCGAGATAACCCTAAATCCAAATATATTTTGACATCAAAATATATTTTGTACTGTTTTCTCCTTAATTATGAGGTAGGAACAAAAGGAGATATAGAAAATAATTCCATAATTGTAATGAAAATTATTGAAACAGCCAACTTTTGCAGCCAACTTTTTTTTGGGGGGGGCGGTGGATAGTAGCTGTTCTTTTTTATTTTCTAGATTTATTGAAATAGACAATTAGTTGCTTATATTTACATTGTACAATTCAATGAGTTTTTAAATTATAGTTGGCATAAAGTAATATATTAGTTTCAGTTGTACAGCATAGTGATTAGTGATCTATATAACTCACAAAGTGATCACACCACTAAATCTAGTACCCCTCTTCTTCCTTATATATTTATTAAAACATTGTTGACTATTTTCCTTATGCTACACTTTATATCTCTATTACTATTTTGTAACTATCCATTTGTACTTAATCCCTTTGCCCTTTTTCACCATACCCCAAGTCCCCCTCCCATCTAGTAGCCCTCAAAATACTCTCTGTATCTATGAGTTAGTCTCCATTTTGTTGTCATTGTTTATTTTGTTCTTTAGATTCTACATGTACATGAAATCATGTAGTATATCTTTTGCCATACCCTTCCTTTTAGTCTGTGTCTTCAGCTCTGAAGGAAGTCTCTTGTAGGCAGCACATGTAGGAGTCTTGTTTTCTTATCCATTTAGCTACCCTATCTTTTGGTTGGAGCACTTAATTCTTTTCCATTTGAAGTACTTGTTGATAAACATGTAGTTATTACCATTCTTTATTCATGTTTTTGATACATGTTTTTCTTCTTAAAGAAGTTCCTCCAATATTTCCTGTAATACTGGATTAATTCCTTTAGCTTATTTTTGCCTGGGAAACCCTTTGTCCTTCAACTCTAAATGATTGCTTTGCTGGATAAAGTATTCTTAGTTGTAGAACCTGAGTTTTCGTCACTTTAAATATTTCTTGCCAATCCCTTCTGTCCTGCAAAATTTCTTTTGAGAAATCAGCTACCAGTCTTATGGGTGCTCCCTTATAGGTAACTAACCTATAAGGGAGCTTTTCTCTTGCTGCTTTTAAGATTCTCTCTTTGTATTTAACCTTTGTCATTTTAATTATAATGTGTCTTGGTGTGGGCCTCTTTGGGTTTATCCTTTTTGGGACTCTCTGAGTTTCCTGGGGTTGTATGTCTGTTTCTTTCATCAGGTTAGGGAAGTTTTCCATCATTATTTCTTTGAATAGTTTTTCAACTTCTTCTCCCTCTTCTCCTTTATGTACTCCTATGACACAGACATTTTTGTATTTAATTTTGTCCCATAGGCTCCTTAAATTATGATATTCTTGGCTTCTTTTTTCTTGCCATTCTGATTGGGTGATCTTGGCTTCCCCATCCTCTATATTGGTGGTTCAGTCCTCTTCTTCATCCACTCTGTTAATTCTTTCTAATATATTCTTCATCTCAGATAATGTTTTCTTCATTTCTGACTGATTCCATTTTATAATTTCCATTTCTATTTTTATGTTTCTTATCTGTTTGTTAAAGTTTTCACCGAGTTCATCTATTCTTCCCCTACGTTCATTGAGCACCTTTATAACCAGTGTTTGAATTCTGCATCTGTTAGATTGCTTGACTCCATTTTTCCTTGGTCTCTGTTCTTTTCTTTCATATGGTTTCTGTTTCTTTGTCTTCCCATTTGGGCTGCCTTTCTGTGGCCATTTCTTTGTACTAAGCAAAGCTCCTAAGTCTCCTTGTCTTATTAGCATCGTTTTGTGTAGTAGGCATCTAGTGGCACAGTCCTAAGGAGTTCAGCTACAGGCTAAGTTTAGGTCCAGCTTGTGTCTCTCCAAGGCAACCTGTTAAGATTCAGCAAGCAATCCATAGATGCTGTGCTATTAGTTGCCTCAAGAGGTTACACCAGAAACTGAGGTCAGCTGCCACCAGTGTGGGTCTTGAAGCTGCTCAGCAAGGGACACAGGTCTCACTGAGGACACAACTGGATGTGGCTGGGGTAGGGCTATGAGTTGGGGGAGGCAGAGTTTCAGGGAATCTTCTGGGTGGAGCGACCTCTGTTATCCAGTTTGATGACGTCTCAGCTATGGTGGCCCTGTGTCCACATGCTAGGATGGGTGAGGGCTCAACAGACAAATGATGGATACCACCAGCACTTCTGCCTAGGAGAAAGTCTGATCTTTGGCCCTCGCTTCAACAACTCCCCCTGTAAGTCCCTCATGTCTCCAATCAGTCGACCTGGCTCTGGTGCTCAGAATGAGTGGGTCTGTCACTGTGAAAGTCCTTTGGACATAGCTCATTTAAGAGGTGTCTGCAGCCACTGGCTGCCACTGCCATAGCCTCTGTACCACTCTGCTGCTGGGAACCAGGCATTCTCTCATCTTTGCCCCTTCCTACCTTCTGCTGTTGCAGGTTGATGTCTCATTTCTCTCCCTAGTTGTAGTGCTTCTGTTCATCTAGATCCCAGGTGACACTGTTTGATGCTTGCTCTGTATTTCTTTCACAACTTTATTGTTGATGCAAGAGGGATGAACAAAGCCTCTATCATCTATGCCATTTTTTAGGGGGCCGCCAATTTTTTAATAAAACAGATATTTCGTGATGCTAGAGCTACTTGTAGGACTTAAGATTTAAATGTTTATCAAACTCACAAACATATAATCCTCAGACATCACAACATCACTGACTGGAGTCTTTGGAGTGATACAAAATTAGGCAGTGACTAGCATTTTTCACATAAATTTGTTACAATAGCATCTGTTTTTGTTGACTTGTTAGATAATATTTTGAGTTACAGATTACAAAATTTGTGAAGCATTGCAGATTTCTTTTTAATGAAGAGTCTAATGAAGGAATAAAAGGCAAAAATGGTTTTGTGAAATATAACTAAGGGACAGACAGTAGAAGTCAGTCTCAGTCCTCATCACCAATATTTTATTTCTTGAACTTTCATCCCCTATTAGTATTTCATGGGCTCATTTCCCAGTGCTAATTTAAAAGAAAATTGATCCACCTAAGAATCAATTTCATAATAAATTTTGAGTGGTGTTAACAGCAACCCTACAATATGTTTTTTAGAGTGTAAATTTAGATGTTGATGTTTCAGGTATTTTTGGTCACAGGCATTTTCATAGCATTAGATATTTCTTCTATTTCCTTTTCCTCTTTACTCCCCAGGTTCCAAAAGACCAAACCCACAGTACTAAAACTGTTCATACAACAGTGTACCATAAAGATAACTAGAAAAAAAGAGAACCCCTGTCAGTACTCTAAAAGCAGAGTCTCTTCAATACATTTACTGTCATCACTTTTCCAAGGAACTTTCCCACTACATTCTCTTGCCAGAGTCAACATTTTCTTTTGTTTTGGACAGGAAAAAATTTATGGAGTTGAACATCATTATAGGTTTCTGTTTTACTCACTGACGAAACATCTTGATTTTAATTATTTTGAAAGACAAAAGAAAAGTTTTAATAGTTTATTGCCAAATGACATAAGACTGTTAATGCCTCATAACTAGAGTTATCAGTGTCATACCTTGAAGCTTTTAGACTTGTGTTTGCCATTGTTTGAAAAATAGTCCATGTAGTGATTCTAAAAGTGCACATGTGCCTCAGGAAGAGTTGTAAAAGGAAACTCCCCTGATAGTATTTTTAAAAATCTTTTAAATCTGAGTCATTCAAATTATACAAATGTATATATTTTATAGTGTAGTGACCTCTCATATTTAACCATATAGCAGGGGTTTTTGTGGAATCTGGAATTTTGGAAGATTTTAGAGGGCTTTAACAAGAAGGACATTTGGTGCAGTGGAGAGAGCGGTGAACTAGCAATCAGCCTATGTGGCCCCTCCTATGGGGTGATTTGCTCCACTTCCTCAGGCACAGTCACCAATATTGTTGTCCTTGGGTGGGGCATAACTAGAATGGGGCTTCTCAGGCACTGGTAATATTCTGTTTCTTGACTTTGGTGCTGATTACGTGGGTGGGTTCATTTTATGAAAATAGTTTATACATTTTTCTATATGTATGCAGCACTTCAATGAAAAGTTTTGAAAATCTTAATGTCTAATATTAAGGGGAAAAAATACAGCATGGCTTTGAAAACAGCAGCAACAACAAAATCACTCCCATCCTATTGCCAGTGCTGTCCTGTGCACACCTCCACGGTTGCATTTTCTACATTGCATTCTGATTCCCTTTTGCATGACTGTCACCACTATTAGACTGTGAGCATCACTAGGGAAGTGGGGAAGAAAATAGTTTTGCAGGCTAGAGCAGTGCCTGGCATTCAGTTGGTTCCCTATTTGATTGTTTATTACATCAGTGATTTAATGACGGAAGAGATGGATTCTGGTTTTTCACTCGGCCCCTGGGTAACTGTGTTGTATTGCACACACACCAAAACACTCTCTGGGTCTACTTGTCATGTAGAAAAAGAAGAGCTTTTACTTCAATATGGTTATGACTTTTCAGTTTGAAATTCTATGAGAATGTATTAAAAATACAATATAGACATACTGGAAATATTTTAGAATGTTAAATATATCCCACAGTGATTAAAATTAGTGAAAATAAAGATAACTAAAACCTACAAAGTAAAAGATGTTTTCAAAATATAACTAGGGCTTTGATTTTTGAGAATAAAAATTGAATTAATTTTCTGAGTGCCATATTTCCCAGTTTAAAAATAAAATAAATAGAGCATGATTGAGTCAAGGAACAACTTAAAGCAGCATAATATATATACAGTTGGAGTCCCTGAAGAGAGGAATGAGGGGTGTTTGATAAAGGTATTACTACAGATATGAACCACAGACCTAAACAGTCATCTTAACAGAAGCCAGGAGCTATTCTTCAAGACAAGGGAAAACTGATCATCTCCCACATCTCCCAAAGATGATTCAAGACCATCAGGTCTGTCGCTCCCACCACAGGCCCAGAATGCAAGGGTTAGGAAGCAGAGCTGTTTCAAAGGATGGGGCCGTCACTCCAGTCCAAGATGGACCTGCAACCCAGCCCAGTCCATCAGGGATGAGGCCCCTGCAGGGAGCTGCAGCATAGGAGGGGCCCTGGAAGAGAGCTGTGATGGACAACATCCTGCCAAGCCATAGAGATGACATTCTACTCCAGTGAGTCCGCAAGGCAGAACATCAAGCCAAAGACCATTATTCTCAAGCCTTAAGGTCTAATGGAATTTGCCTTGTCTAATGGAATTTGCCTTGTTAGGTTTTGGACTTAGGATCTGTCACTTCTTTTTTCTTTCCTATTTCTCTCTTTTAGAATGGGAACATCTACTCTATGTCCCACTATTGTATTTTAGAAGCACACACCTTGTTAAGTTTGAAAGGTTCACAGTTGTAGAGAAATTTTGCCTCAGGATAAATTGAACCTCGAGTCACACACTTATCTGATTTAGATATTTAGATGATACTTTGGACTTTAGGCTTAGAGTTGATGCTGGAATGAGTTAAGACTTTTGGGGTTATTGTGGGGGAAATAAATATATTTTACATGTGAGAAGGACATACATTTTGGGAAACCAGGGCCTCCAGAACTGTAAGAAAATAAATTTCTGTTGTTTAAACCACCCAGTCCGTGGTATTTGTTATGGCAACTCAAGCAGATAACAGATTATTAATTCATTTAATCATCACAACTCTCTGAAGTAAGCAAGAGGAAAAAAGTAACTTGCCCAAGGTCACAAATTGATTTTGACCCTTGCAGTCAGACTCCAAGCCCATGCTCTTAACCACTGTGCAATACATAAAAACACAAGAGTAAAGTCTCAAGTGTAAGCTGAATGTTCATACTGACAAGCCCACTCCAGGAGGAGGCTGCCATCTCACTGAGTCGCCCTCACGTTTCATGCTGTGGCTCCTCGTGGTCACAGCTGATGGAGTCATTTGATTGCTTACTTATAAGGTAGAAAACAAAAAAGATTTTGTTGTTTCTGAGCCCGGAGGAAAGGCCTCCATTCTGACGTGTGGGCTGAGCAAACAGACAAAGCACTCAGTTTGGCTCCTTGAAATTGAGAGGTACCTGAAGAGTCTAAACATGAGTTCTTTGTACCCCAGTTTGGGTAGCTGCAGAGCACCCCCAACAATGCTGCTCATGACCCTGAAGTCAGACTTCTCAGGGACACACATTACTGTACTCAGGAGGCCCACGCCTATTGGGTTATTGTGCATTCAGTGGTTTCTTCTTCTTTCTCTAAATGCATAGTTGTTCTGTGTGTAGACATGATGCTAATGTCATTCTCTTTCCCCTGCATACAGATGGATCATACAAAGGGCCCAGATGGGTTTCTGGTGACTTGAGGT
>NW_006431912.1:3782482-3789171 GCF_000325575.1 Pteropus alecto
TCTGTGTAGGTAAGTATACAGTGTCTTTTATAAAGACTAAATTAAATGCAAGCATATTTTCATATTGTCATCCCTTTGAAGAGATTTATCTTTCAAAGCAAAGAATTATCTATAACTCATATATTCAGTCCATGCTTAGAAGAGTGTTTGTTTTTCTAAATCTAATCCTCAGAAATCAGCCATGAGGTTCTCAAATATTTCAGTCTTGTTAATGACACTTGATTTAAATTCAAATCCCCGTTCTCAATATCTCTTTGAAGTAGTCAAGAAGCCATTGTCATTGTTCAATTATTCCTAGTATGTTAAGAGAGTTTTGAAAGTGTCTGTTGAGGAGCCCTGCTCCACTTTTGTCCTTCCCACAACTCTCCATAGGAGGGAGGAGAGTGAAAAGTTACACGGCCCTGCACTTGGGGGAAGGAGGGCTAACTGAGCAAGTCTGAGATGCTGATAGAGATTGAAATACAAGTACAGTGTGTTTCGGTCACAAGCATGCTATCCACAATTCAGTTTCCTGAGGAAAGATGTTTGATTTTGAAATGAATATAAGAAAAAGGATAAGTTGTTTTCTTGTGTAGGCTTTTTACCGAGTGCTCGCAATGCACAAGGATTCAAACTAAGTGCACTGACTTGTGTCATTAAATCCTTATAATAATCTCATGAGTAAATCTTACCATTCATCACCATTTAAAGGTGAGCAAATGGAGGCTTAGAGGGGGTTAGATAACTTGCTTACTTAGGAGAAGTAAGATTGGAGAAAGCTGGTTAGTGGCATAGCCAGGATTCGGATCCAAGTTGGTCCAAGCCCAACATCTTAGTTTTTAGCCCCATGCAATGCTCCATTTATTCAACATAAACTATTGAGGGGAATCAAAAGAGAGGTGTCAGAAAAAAAGCATGTTCTCACAAAAGAAAACAAGATCTTCAGTTTTTGACATTTATTCAGTAAACATTTATTAAGCCCTTGTGTTATGTAGGGTGGTGCGATAGGTGTGGTGTCTTAGAGGTGCTATATTAGGGCCATTCTTTTCGCGGGACTGGCATATTCAGACATGGGATCACGTATGACAGAATTTTCTCTCTCCACTTGTGATAAAAGTTAGAATATAAACAAAAAGCTCCCTCATCTAATGGGGATCAAAGTGCTGAGATAGTAAGTAGTTCAAAGTTCTAAATAGTTTTTCAAAGTCTCCCAAAGATTTTCTGGGGATATTTCAAAATTCAATTCAATAAATGGTTAGTAAATGCAGATGATATGCCAATCAGGGATCTGCATTAAAGAGACAGAGATGAGTAAGGTATCTTCCTTGTTCTTGAGGAAGGCAGATTGGAGTTTGTCTCTGCTCTGTTACTTAAGTGGTGTCATCTTGGGCAATTTGCTTACCTTCCTTAAGCTTCAGTTTTTATTTTCTGTGAGTTGGGAGAGTAATTCCTGCTTTACAGGTTTATTGGGAAAAACAGATGAGTATCGTGATGTGTACATTCACAAAGCTCTGTGCTCAGGGCAGAACAAACACTCATTTAAGTAGCTATCAGGATGATGAAATTATAGGTAGAAATGTCACTTGTCATCTTTGAATTGAAGAAGGTTGTGCTTTTTTTCCTTTATTACTTTAATACCCTCAAAAACTTTTATTACATTAGTATATTTTGCTAGATGTTTTTCCTACTAGAGATTCAGTGTAGCATTTCTAATGTTTTAATTTTGAATTTTTTTTATGATTTGGCTTTTTTTTTGGCTTTTTTTTTTTGCCAATAGCCAAGATAAACATTTGCTTCATTTTAGGTAGGTGAAAGAAAATGCAAAACAAAATAAACAGAACTTCAAACCAAAAGAAGCTTCTCAGGTTTTCCCAAAACCCTCGATTATTATCTGATAGAAAATAACATCCATAGCTTTAAGAAATACACTGGAGACCTGTGAGGCTGTAGGTCTAATTTTAATTAAAATTAAGACTTTCAGAAAGAGTGATTTCGTTAATGCCCTTGGTTAATAGACAAGTGCTAATTTGCATATCTAAACAATGCATATTCAAAGCAGGTGATGAAGGCTTGCAGTATAAAGTCTCAGAAAGCAAATAGCTGATTGACCTTGGTCAGCCATGTGTCAAGTCCATATATCCATGTACTTCACAAAGAGGTCTATGCCTCTTTAAGTGCTCATCAGTAGAAATGTGTGCTCACTCTGTTTCTCTTATCTAGGCTCTTTTTTTTTTCTCTCTCAGCATAAGTTTCTTGTGCAGCTCCTGTCAGGTTAGAAAACATCAGATGACAGCTAAGCCTCTGATCATTCTGTCAGTTCTCAGGGGACAAATCCCTCAGTAGGCACTCAGGGAAACTTGGATCAGAATTATATGTCTTCTGTTGAGTTTCCCTGAAAATAGGAACAATTTGAATTTTAACAACAATTTGTTGGAAATCAGTACCCTGTGAATTATAGCATGTAGTTATGATTTGAATGCCTCCAAGATGGCATCTGGTATTGCATAAGGTGACACTGTCCCAGCCTTATTTCATGTTTTGATTTGGATTATAGGCTAGAGAAAATGTCATTAAGTGTGCAAACTAGATCATCCTAAGTGGCTTGAGTACCTGGGAGAGACTGGATTTCAAAGTAGAGAGAATGAGTCATACGTAGAGGAAGGTTATGCATGATTTTATATATGTACACACATACACACACATACAGAGCGACAGATAGAGACTGAGATTATCATATCCACTATTGTCTGTCAATGCTTGGCGTAAATTAATCATTAAATAAATACCAGCTTAATTGAATTAACCTAGTGAAGATTCACTCAAAAAATCAGGACTGCTTTTTTAGCAACCTTGTTCACAAAGTCATCTGAAGTTATGAATTTTTATTTTATCAACTAAAAAGTAAACTTTAATTTTCATCTATCTTCATTGCTAGTTGCTCTAGTTGCTAAAACAAAAACCTCAAAAAGCCCTCATAGAACAATAAAGAAACAAAAGCTGGTGTTCTTTTTATGCCTTTCCTCTTCCTTTTATCCTTAAGATGCAGTTGGAGCTATAAGAGATACTGATGTAACTTAGTTTAGATTTGGAGACTGATTGGGATGGTTCGAGCACCCATTTATTGTTTACACAAATCCCCTAAAGGAAACATCAGGCTCTCTTAGAAATTCTAGGACATTTTCTCTCTTTTCTTTAATTTCTACAAACACATTTGGGATAGAAAGAACCATTGGAATTATCAATACCTGAGATTCCCTGGTGTATAGAGGAAAGTGAACAACTATAACAAACTGTCAGAAGATAGATTTCATGTAGAAGGGCGTCTGTTTGTGGTGCACCCTGCTGATGACCATAGAGGGCCCACCTCTTTAAAGGGATGGCCTGCTCTGGCTCTCTCTGGGGGCCAGTCTTCCCTGGAACAGGCCAGTTTATGTTCATATCAAGTCCTGGAAGTTTCTTGTGCTGTGTGGCCTCTGGACACTGTCTCAAGCAGTTATTTCTTTCATAATACTTCTTCCTCCAACAATATTTTCTTTTAGTGTTACACAATTTTTTTAAAAAGAGCTTTAAATAAAATCAACTTAGAGTAGAGAACTTACTTCCCGAAATGAAAATATTATCACTTCCTTGGTGGATTTCTTCAGCTTCTTTAGATGTTATCGTAATTTTCTTCAGTTAGGCTAAATTAAAAAAAAAAAAAGATTCAAAAAAATTGTTAACTCTCAGTAGACTTTTCTTTCTTACCTACCTTTGCCACTTGTTTGGTGGTGAAGTCTAATTTGGACTCTGTTGTTCTGGAAGCCAAATTTTGAGAAGGAAAAACCTAGGATTAATTATAGGTAGACACTTGTCCCTTCCTGCTAGTGTGACTTCAGACTATGTCCCCTTCTGTAAAATTAATATAATGAGACCTACTTCCCGGTAACTGAAAAAATGGGTTAATCTAGCCAGTAACACTTGGAATTGTAGTCATAGTGAAAATAGTCACATTAAAATATTATCAGGTTTGAGGCTTATCCATGTTTAAGCATACACAATTCTTCACCCAATTCTGACCTGTGTAGGTTTTCCCCCATAACACCCGGCAATTCTCTGACCCCAGCTAGTTGTCCTACAGTTCAACTCAATTCTCACATCATCTACACTATCTCAAAGATTAAAGGCTCAGTCCTGCAAGAATGGCCCCCACCCCACTTCAAATGCCAATCATAAGTCTGGTTTTTCACCTGGGCTCCTGACCAACTGGCTATAAATTGGAGATTCCAACGGCCCCCTCCTTGGGTTTGATTAATTTGCTAGAGTGGCTCATAGAACTCAGAGAAACATTTTACTTATTAGATCACCAGTTTGTTCTAGAAGGGTATAACTCAGGAACAGCCAGGTGGAAGAGATGCACAGGGCAAGGTAAGAGTAAAGGGTATAGTGCTTCCATGCCCTGCTTCCATAGTACACCACTCTCCCTAAATCTCCACATGTTTACCAACCCGGAAGCTTTCCAAATCCCCTTTTCTTTGGTTTTTATGGAGATTTCATGACAGGCATGATTGATTAAATTTTTGACCACTGAGGAGTGATTCAACCACCTGCCCCCTCCCCTCTTCAGAGGTCAGGGGATGAGACTAAAGGGCTAACCCTATAATCACATGGTTGGTTCTCCTGGCAACCAGCCCCCATCCTTAGGTGCAGTCCAAAAGTGATCTCATTAAAAGCACTCATAAAAGTTATAAGAAAAGTTAAAATTCACATAAGCAACACCACAGTTTTCCTCAGAGGATAAGAGTAAGTTAAGACTCTGAGGAGAGGATAAAGTAATACCTATTTAGACTCTCAAACAGCATTCTCGTTCTGTGCTTCACAGACACTAGTGTTTTAGGACTTGTTAAGAATCACAGCAGATGAAAAGATTCTGTGGTCAAACACATTTAGGAAATAGTTCTCATTGCAGGAAATAGATTTTACCTTGAGCTGCTCAAGTCAAAAGTCTAGGAATCACTATTTCCTCTTTCTCTTCCCCCACATTATCCAATGCATCAGCAAGTCTTCTCACTCCATTTTCAGAGTGTACCTCTGGCACATGTTCTTCTCTCTGCCTTCTCAGCTATCCCCTCCACACAGCTTACCTTAAACTACGATGTCACCTACCTGCCCGCCTCCATGCCACCTACTCTTTTGAGCATATCCAGAGTGATCTTTGAACAACTAAATCCAGTACTTTATTCCCCTGCTTAAGCCCTCTCTGCTTCCTATGCACTGAATACATCCAAACATTGTCCTTGTTCCTGCCTGTCTCTCTAACTTCATCTTTTTTAACTGCTCCATCACCGTGTTCTGGCCCCACGAGCCTTATTTGTGTCCTTGAATGTGACAGCTCATCCTGGCTCAGCACCTCTCCCTGGGAGGCTCTTCTTCCAGACCTCGTTTTTGCAGTCACCTTCATACACCACCTACCCTAATATACCCATATATACTGTATTGCATATGCTGTGTCACATCCCCCACTTTTATGCTATTTTATTTTTAGAAATCATGCCATTATCAGAAATAATATTGTTCATTTATATGTTACTTGTTCCCAACCTTGCCTGGAATGTAAGTCTTTTGAAAGCAAGATGTTGTTTTATTACGAAGTGCCCAGTACAGTGCCTGGTATCTCATAAGCATTCAGATATTTATTGTATGAATGAATGAAATACTGGTTAAATAACAGCAGATGCTAGACTTTACACAGCCTTAACAATTTGGCCATATTTGTGTTCACTAGTTCTTTTAAGATATACCCTTTAGCCAAAAAACAAAGCATCATTTTGCTTTTTCTGTAGTGACATTTTTACATGAAACTTGCAAAATTAAAACTTGTTTCATCCACTTGGGGGCAATTAAAAAAAATCAAATATAAAAGAGTATTTTGGTCACCATTACTATACAAATGGAGGATATGTTATAAAAATATTTTTGGAAATTCAATTAAATGTTTGCGTTTTGTGCCCTGCAGCAACTGGTAAACATCACACACCAAACAAAAAGTCTTTTCTTCATTTTGTTTTACTTTCAAATAAAGTGTGGGGGTATTTGTATATAAAATAAGTGTAACTGATTTATTTTAAGTCCTAAAGCAATTCTAAAAGAATAAATGTCAGGTGGAGGTTAAGTTTTTCAAGATTTTTGAAATGACTACAGACAATATTTTATTAGATAGTGACTTTAATTTTTAATTAAAGTTAAAAAACTTGATCAGAAACAAATTTAGTAATATTTCAGTGTTTTTTCTTTTTTATTTCCTATGTAGACTTTCCTATTTTCTTTTTGTTTCCTATGTAGACTTGGTTTTCGAACCACAAAAACATTTTTAAATCAAATATTCTAGAGCTCTAACGTAAAAACAGAAATATCCTGACCCCCAATAGTCATTAGTGGTGCGAGCTTTGGTAAAATTATTTAATCTTTCTGAGTCTGTTTTCTCTTCTATGAAATGAGGATAATAATATTTGTTTTATGGACTCATTACCAGGATTAAATAAAATAATCCACATGAAGCTCCCAGCTCTACATCGCTCTCTCCTTCTAAGTACCTTTACTTTAGTTATATTCATTGAGTTCCTACTATGTGCCTGGTACTTGTTAGATACTATGTATAACAGTGAACAGGCCCGGTCTCTGACTTCAGGTTTAGAGAGGCTCTTTGCATTAAAGACTTTTACTATGATTTGGAG
>NW_006431912.1:3789428-3874299 GCF_000325575.1 Pteropus alecto
TATATCTATATATATATATCTATCTCCAGGGTTCTGAAGGCCAGTTAAAATATACTGGGGTAGATGAGTACCTTCATGTGATATTCATGAGTATTTGGTACTCAGGGGTCAAAAGTCGAGTTTAAAACACATTGGAGTACACACACTGTATAGGTTTCACTCTAGGATTTCTCAGAGTAAAGACCTTTGCCTTGGGAAAGTGCAATATGACTTTCTAAGAAAATTTCTGACAGTTCTGTGTACATATTAGGGACTCAATAAATATTTGACTTGTATATAGTGAATCAGTGGTGCACACATTTTTCTGGGAATTTATAGGAGGAAAGGAATTTTCCAGCTGAGGCTGCCATTCTTCGGCTGTACTTCGTGTGGCATTCATGTTGGTCCCAACTGAATCCAGTGTCAACAGATAGAAAAGGAGTGAGGAAGGCAGTTTGGCAAGGAGAAAGTACGTGAGATAAGTTCTACTTCATTGTGGGGTAAGCGTTAAGCAACTATTTTTATATGGAGGATTATGAATTATAGTAATTTAATAAAAGTTAGAATAAGAAGAAAACCTGGCATTCAGGTAGTGCTTAAAAAGTTGGATAAAGCCTTAAAGTTTTATTTTAAGATTTCTATTTCTCCATTGAAGATTTTTGTAATAATTCTGGGTTTTATGTGTCTGTGAACTTGATAGGGTATCTTGGGTAATTGTGTGATTCCAAAGTTCTTCCCAATCAAGAAGTAGGCATAGAATGATAAGACTTGTTTGTCTGAAATCGCTAACATTTTAGGACAAAACAGAAGCATAGCCAAGCTTGCAAAGATTTAAATGTGTTTAGAAGTGATTTTATGTGTATATGGGAAAGTTGTTATTCATTGTTCCGCAAACAACTTGTCACATAGCTCCTTGCTACCATTCTCCTATCCTCTTTCAACTCTCCTGTACCAGATGTTTGTGCTGGAGAGCCCCATGGCCCTTGGTCTGCTTTCATGCTGCCTCACAATGGCCTCTCTAGTGTCTCAATCCACCGCATTTCCTTTCCACCTGCTTGAATGGATCACCAACCATACTGGTTTTGCAGATCTTTGGGCTTGAGACAGACAAGTATGTATTTTGGATCTCATCCTCCCTCTGTGCTTGCCAGAGCTAGCAATTCCTCAGTCTATTTAATTTTCATGGCAGAAGTTTAGAGGAAACCCGAGGGGCTCTCTTTTAGTTCCCTCAATTCTGTAGAGTTTTAGGGGCTTTCTGAGGGCCAGACTCCATTTTAAGGACTAGAAACCAATGTTTCTCAATCTTTCTACTTCTGACAATCTCTCTTCTTCTCTTGACCCCAAATTTTATAAGGATTTTGCCTACTCAACAAATATAATCAAGGATATAGTTTCCTGTTAATTAGAGCTTCCATTTAGCTTAAAGTATCAGCACCCTGAGTTGATATGACTATAGTCACAAGGGAAGAAACTTGATATTTTAACTTGTGTGTCTGTATTTTAGTAAATGTATGACATACAAAGAGAATTTTGCTATTAAAAAAGCTCTAGGACCCCAGTAGAATAAGAGATCCCAGGTTAGAAAAATCATTTAAATTAAAGGAGTGAATCTAAAGGTGAAGATTTCAATAGGTGATATTATCTCAGGCTTGTTGAGAGGTTTTGAAGGGCAATAGGATTTTGATCTGCTGCTCAATTTGTGCTATCTGAACAGTTGCCACTGTTAATTAACATATATCCCCTCACTCTCGTGCCTGCTCATATAGCATGTGTGAAAATGTTCTTGTAGAGGTATAGTTCACGGGGAGAATTGATAATTTGTAATATGAACCTAATGGTTACTCATCTCTAAAGTTAGCAAATAATAAGGATAATCTTAAATGAGTTCCAGGCAGGTTTCAAAAAATGTGCTAAATGTCAAGGATAGAATGATTATGAAAAGACAAATGCCATGTCTTTCTTTCTCTCCATTCTCACCAAAAATGGTTTTATCAGTGCCTTTTCCCAGAAGAGGAAATCCTTAACTATACAAGCCATGTTTATTATTGAGAACTGACCTTTCTATTCATGACAATTAGAATAAATAAAAGACCTCAATTCTTCATAGCATTCAAGGAGAATGGAGAGAGATTCTGTACTACCAGCGGAGGGAACAACCTGGAAAATCAATCAGGGGCTGAAGTGAAGGGATCTTTTTACATGGCTGTGAGAAGCACCTAAAAGCTAATGTTAAAAGAGGTAAAAAGGTCTACGGCCAAGCTACCCTGACCAAGCTCAATTCCGTCTGATCTCGGAAGCTAAGCACAGTCGGGCCCAGTTAGTACTTGGATTGGAGACCACCTAGGAAGACCTGGTGCTATAGGGGTAAAAAAATAAAAAAAAAATAAAGGATTGTAAGCTGACGGGTCCATGCAATCTGTTAGGTCAACCAAGAGTTGCCTCACCTAAAAAAAAAAAAAAGAGATAAAAAGATGTCTCAAATCTATACTGTTGTCAGATTTTACAAATAGGATCACATTAATGCTAGAGCAAATCATGTGATTTTCAGACTTTAACAACAAAAGAGAGGAGATAAAAGTTCAGGTTTTAGATTAAAAAAATTATATTCTTTCTATGAAATGCAAGGGTATGCTAAAGAGCGAGAGAGAAAGCACTGTTGGAAAAGGTGAGAGTAACTTTCAGGTGTTTGATAGCAGATATAAGAAAAGTAATTTTTGAAGAAGAAATTGTTTCATAAATTTATTATTTTTTAATTTACCTGGATCCAGTCATTTTTTTTAAAGCACTTAATTTTAGAATCATTTTTGATATACAGAAAAATTGCAAAGATTGTCCAGAGTTCTCATATACACCATACTCAGTGTCTTTATTATTAATATCTTACATTAGTACATTTATCACATTTAATGAACCATTATTGACACATTATAGTTAACTGAAGTCCATGCCTTATTCAGATGTCTTGAGTTTTCCCTCGATGTCCTTTTCCTGTTCCAGGATCCCATCCAGGATACCGTAGGACATTTAGTTGTCACGTCTCCCTTACGCTCTTCTGAGTAGTGGTAGCTTCTCAGACTTTTCTTGTTTTTGATAACTTTGACAGTTTTGAGAAGTACTGGTGAGGTATTTTGTAGAATGTCCCTCAACTGGGATTGGTCTGATGTGTTTCTCATAGTTACTCTGGGGTTTGGGTTTTGGGGAGGAAGACCGCAGAGACAAAGTGGCATTCTCACCGTACACTGTCAACATGACATCACCGTTAATGGGAACCTTGACCACCTGCCTGAGGCAGTGCATGTTTGTCAGGTTTTTGACTGTAGAATTACTCTTTTTCTCCTTTCCCATACTCTTTGGAAGGAAGACATTTATAAGCAGCTCATACTTAAGGAGTGAGGAGTTATGCTTCACTTACTTAGAGATTAGTATCTACATAAATGATTTGGAATTCTGTATTTGTCTATTCTCCCCATTATTTATTTATTCACATCAATATGGACTCATGGATATTTATTTTATACTTTGGATTTTAAGTATTACTTTATTTATTTTGATTTTCTGGCTTTGGCCATTGGGAGTTTTTTCATTGGCTTTGTGTCTGTTGACATATTCACATCATTGTGGTTTTTAAGTTTTGTTTGTTTGTTTTTTTGAGAAATTCCTTACTCCTAGTACTACTAGAATCTCCAGGCTCATTTTGTATATATCTTACCTCCATCCTAGAATCCGCCATTTCTCCAAAGAGCCTTGCTTCTCTTCATTGGCTAATGGTATTATAAACTAAGATCTGGTCACTCACTGGAGCCTGTGTGCAATTCTGAGGGTGGGTGGGGAGTGACCTCCCCCCCACTCCCCCCACACACCCTCACTTCATGGGAAGCTTGGAAAATTGCAGAAAGCAGACAATGAAAATGAAAATTGGCTTGGGTATCTGCCCAGAAAGGCTCGGTATCCAGAGATCCATTTGCAGGGGGCTTCAGTTTAATGCGCAGTCATGGTAAGATCAGTTCAAACATGTGTATGTTGATGCAGATATACACAGCCTGGCATTTGCCATCTGCATTTCATCTTCCCTTTGAAAAATCTCTGGTGAGAAATTGGCTTTCTCAGTCTAAGTGTGTGGGGGTTTATAGCTTGCAGTTTGAATTTCACTGCTCACAATTTAGTTGTGCGGAGCCACATTTTACTGTGTAAATGAACACCCGAATAAATGTGTTTTTTCTTCAAACTAAACAAGCAAACAAAAACACCCTGAGCTAAAAGAAGAGAATGCCTGCTATCCTTCACTGCCGTGAACCCAATAAAACTTCCACTTGTCATTGCATGTATTCATTCAGTAAGGTGCAAATCAACCATCACACATTTCTCTGCCGGGGGAGCAGCATGCATTTTTGTGTGATCAGAAGTGCTTTGCAAGTGAAACTTAGCCAGCTGCTTTTCCAGAGCCATAATTCTCTTAGGAAAGTGAGAGAAAAAGCAGCTTTTAAAATAGAAGCAATAAAAAAGAAAAAGGTACATAAATTGGGTAATAATCATAGAGACTGTTGTGGTCAACTGGTCCAACCTCCTCATGGTACAGGTGAGAAAACAGCTTCAGGGAGGCTAGGTCCTCGGCCAAGTTTATTGAACTAAATAGGGACAGCTTGGGACTGGAGTTCAGGACTTCATCGCCTGGGCTGGTGCTATTTTCATACTGCCTTATATTGAATGATAAAACAGACTCATACCTGGCTTATGTTCAATGTCCTTGACAAGTCAGAAAATATATTATACATCTCTAAGGTTTCATTTTTTCTCCTAGGGAGAAGTATATATCAGTAGAAAGCAGGGTATAATCTGTGGAGATATTCTTAACTCCTCAGATAGGCTTTGGAAGTCAAGATTTTGAGTCTATATCAAGAAAACAAGGGTCAACATGGGTGAAAGGGGTATCAGCCCTGCATATTGTTTTTGCCCTCCACATTCTTAGCCTTACTATCAGGGATCTTTGATTAATGTCCAAATTTAGAATACAGCATCACTTCAACAATTTTATTAAGACTCTTTGATACAAAGATGAGAAACTCAGATGGGCACAAATTAAAGGAGATTAAAATAATATAACAATTAGTGTCATATATTCCAGAACAGGAAATGATATACCACCAAGCCTAAGGTGGATTGGAATTAAAAGATTCTCAGAGCATTGTACAGCCAGTCAGTGAGTCAACAAATATTTACTAAGTACTTTTTATAGACCAAGTACTTGGGGACACACAGTGAAAAATTCAGTCATTGCCTCAAGGAGCTGACATTGCAGTGGGACGATTCAAACAGTAAACATGCAAATCGATTAATAGAATAATTTCAGATATTAATAAATGTTATGAAGTAAACAAAATAGGGAAATGTGAGAGACAGTACTTTGGCTGAGGTAGTCAGAAAAGGCCTCTCTGAGGAGGTGACATTTGTATTATTAAAAGGCCTCTCTGAGGAGATGACATTTGTATTGTAACATAGGAAGGTTTGGGGAGGATAGTTCAAACTAGAAGGAACAAGAAATGCAAAGACCCTGAAATAAAACTGAACTTGAAATGTGTGAAGGACAGAAATAAGGCTGGTGTGGTTCAAATGCAAGAATTGAGGAGAAAAGTGAAAGATAACGTCAAAGGAGTAAGCAGGGAACAGATCATACAGGACTTTTTAGGCTTTGAAGAGAAATTTGTGTTTTAATGTGGATGTAGTGGAAATCAATCAAAGAGTTATAAGCAATATAGTAACTGATATTGCTGCTATCTGTAGAACTAACTGTACTTAAAAGGCTGTTGCAGAAATTCATTGAGAGATGATAAGTTCGTGGTGAAGAATGGGTGAGGGGGTCATCAGAGTCAGGATCACTTTTGGAGACAGAGCTCAGAGGACTTGCTGATGGATTAGATATGGAATGTGCGGGAAGGAGAGGAATTAAGGATGATGACTTGTAGGGTTTTTGACCCGAGTAACTGAGTGGATATTGGTGCCGTTTGTTGAAAAGAGGCAGACTAGGAAGGTGGGATTTCCAGGCTAGGATTGGGGAATCAAACAATTCTTTTGGCCATGTAAAGAGTGAGATAATTATTAGATAGCCATAGGGAGATGTCGATTAGGTAGTTGGCTATTTGAATATGAAGTTCAGGAACAAATTTAGACTGCTGATGCAAAACTGAGTTATCGGAATGTGTTTAAAAGGGATTGGAAGAGGTTATCTAGGAAGAGAATATAGATAGAGATCAGAAGAGAATCAAAGGCAGAATCTTAGAGGCATGACAGTGATTAGAGGTCTGTTAGAAGAAAAGCCGCAAAGGAGATGAAGAAAGACTAGAGAAAGTAGGAGAAAACTTGGTGTCATAAAACTGAAAAAAAAAAAAAATGGTTTCAAGAAATATCAACTCCGTCAAATGTTGCTGAGAAGTCAAGCAACCTGATGGCTTTTGTGGTCATTTGTTACTTTAATAAGAACTATTTAAATAAAGCAATAGGGACAAAATCCTCATTGCATTGGGTCGAGGAGAAAATTGGAGGTGAGAAAATGGAGACAATGATAGACAACCTCTCTGAAGAGTTGAAAGAGAGTAGAGAGACGATCAACAGTCACTGGAGGAAGCCTTGGGCTCCAATAACCAGTTTTGAAAAAGGGGAACACTAAGGTGTGTTTGACACACTGTGAATGATCCAGCAGAGAGTGGGAAGGGTAGATCTAGGAGAGAAAGATGATAATTGCAGGAATCAAGTCCTTGAGCAGTCATGAGGAGTTGGGATTCAGAATCCAGGTGGAAGGGTTTTCCTTAAACAGAGAAAGGGGCAATTCTTCCTTTGTAATGGGAAGAAAGACAGAATGTGTGGGCATAGATCCAGGTAGGATGACAGTTTGAAGATGGGAAAACATTGTTCTTATATGAATGCATTTAGTTTCTCTGTAAAGTATGAAGTAAGGTCTCTAGTATTTAATTCTTTCTGCTAAGCTCTTCATTTTTCCATTTCCCAGGTTCACTGGCATCTTAACTCTCCTCTAACTTTAGCTTGAAAATGACTTTGGCTTGCCATGAGACCCACTCTAGCCTCAAATCTATGTGACCCCACAGCTCTGGTGTAGCAACAGTCTAACAATGGTCTTTATGTCTCAGTTCAGATTCTTGAGAGGAAGAATCTGATCAGCTCATCCTGATCTGTTGGCTTTGAGTCAGTGTCTACTTCTGATCTAATTAACTATGGCTGGAGGTCCGGGTTACCTTGTACAAACATGCAGTTTAGGCCTGGTTCTTTATCATGGGCTATTTGTGGAAGACAGTATGGATTAGACAGTGTATTAATTTCCTATCGCTGCTGTCAGAAATTACCACAGACTTAGTGACTTAAAAGAACAGAAATTTATTCTCTCATTGTTTGGGAGGCCAGAAATTCAAAATAAAGATATCCACAGGGCTCTGTTTTCTCCTGAAGTTCTAGAGAAGAAATCATTCTTGCCTCTTCTACTTCTGGTGGCTGCTGACATGCCTTGACATTCCATGGCTTGTGGCTGCATCACTCCAGTCTCTGCCTCTGCCTCCGCCTCCGCCTCCGCCTCCGCCTCCGTGGCTTGTGGCTGCATCACTCCAGTCTCCGCCTCCGCCTCCGCCTCCGCCTCCACATCACCTTCTCCATGTAGGTCTCTCCTGTGTGTCTGTTTCAAAATTCCCTCTACTTCTGTCTTACAGGGGTAAGTATGATGGCGTTTAGGGCCCACCTGAATGACCCAGAAAGGTCCTTCTCTCAAGATCTCTAACTTAAGTGCATTTCTTGCCATGTGAGGTAATATTCATTCTTTTGTCATATAAGGTAATATCTACAGGTTCTAGAGATTAGGATGTGGGCATATATTTTTTTGTGGGCCATGATTCAGCACACTACAGACAGGTACTTGAAAAACAGAAAATATTTTTCAGGGCCTTCCCCTTTGCCAAACATTTTTTAAAGGATAAGAATTGGGATAAAGGATACAAGGGCTGGATTCAAGATTTTGCCTGAATTGTCTCTGAATAGTCATTTCATCAAAAGGATTGTGGTAACTTAAATATGTTGGCTTTTGATAGTCCCATTGAGAAATAGTGCTAATTGGTATCATTTTGATTATGTAATAAGAAAATTCATTTGAACCAAACCTGTTTTCTTCTTGATGAACATCTATATATTCAGGATGGAAGCAACAGATAACTGTGGAAGAGAAATTGACTGTATAGATATTTTAACATCTAATCTGGGTTTTGAGAAGTATATTCAAACAATTTATTAAAGAAACAGCCTGCTTTTACCTTGCTTTATTTTCTTGCCAATTAAAAAGGGGGAAAAAAGGTATAAAAATAGAAAGTAGCTTCTGGGCTTAGATGAGGATGAGAGAAAAATATTTGCAGCTTTATTAAGGCTGTCGGAGTTATTTCCTCTGCCTTGATGTGTGTTCTTTGTGAAATTCCCTCATCTTGCTCTCTCTCAGCTCATGAAAATACAGTTATCCTGCTGTCCTTGAGTCAACCTTTCTCGAGGAAATCCTCCTTTTAGATAGTTATTCTTGTCAGTGCTTTTCCCTCCAGTCATCCAACTCCCAAGTCCCGCCTACTAAACTAAAGGAGAAGAATTATTCTAAGTCTCCTGTTAATACTTTACCTTCAGATGACTGAAACCTCCACAGTTATTCCGTGTGAGAAGCACTGTCCTCATGTTTACATCTAGTCTGCCTTATTTGACTTTAGATTAAACAGGATCACACTAATTCTGCAGTCTGTGGAGTATTTAGTAGTATCCACAATTACTAAACCTCCTTCTTTTGCCCCTGTTCTCACCCCTGGAAATAAGAGTGGACTTATTTAGCCTGCCCTATAAGATTAAGTACCAAATCGTATAGTTACTTAAAGAAGATTTATTAAAATACCCAATCATAGAATTATCCTCCCTTCCAATCCAGAGCAAAGCCCCTCTTCCTTGAACCACTCCAACATCATCTAACCACGACCCGGATTTATAGGGTAGGAAGACCCCAGATTTCTGGAGGAAGAATTTGGGGGGACTCCTCTAGGGCTTTTTAGCCCCTGGAGGAGCTTATTGTTCATTTTCACCCTCAGAGTGGTCTCTAGAGCTGCCCACCTGCCTCGCATGCAGGGAGCAATGGGCCATGCCCAACCTCCTTCCTCTCTGTTTAAAGGCAGCCATAAACCAACTTGCAGTGGAGCCTTTTGAGATGGATTAGAGTAAGGATTATCTACTTTCCACAGTGTCAGGTGAGGATCTATTCGAATTGAAGAAGAGAATTACAGAACAGAATTACATCCATCTATCTATTTATCTATCCTTATCATATTGGCTCTGTTCTCTGGAGAACCCAGATTATTACACGTATCTTAGGCAGAAAATAAAGTTGAGACATCTACTTGTGTCTGAAAGCATAAACCATTAAAGATTTCTTGAGTTATGCCATTAGCACACAGGAGTCAGCTTTAAGAGGCTCCTACTGGTCAAAGATGGGACTTTTTGAGCATTAAAAAATGACTGCTATAGGTTGTTGCTCCATGTCAGGTCCAGGCAGAAGTCCTCCGCGGCCAACCAGGAAGTAGTCAAAGACCTGATGATGGCAGTTCTGGAGGCTTTGCTCTGGGGCAGAACAGAGGCTAAGGTGCTCCCGACACTTTCCCTGGTAGACCGCGCTCGGGCAGTGGGCTCTGAGTCCCGAGGGATGGAGGGGTCTAAGACATCTAGCACCACCATATAGGTGAGTTTCATGTGCCAGCACTGCAGCCAGCCTCTGAAACTGAGCGTGAGTTTAAAGATCCTGGACCATGTTGCCATCCAGGAGCTCCATTTATAACGAAGAATACTTCTATAGATAGAAATAATTGTAGTTTGAAAAAGAAAAAGTATACCATGTTGGTTACCTGTGTAGGTTGGCAGAGCACAAACTCATTCTTCTGTGGAGTGATAACTAAAGTGAAAGAATGGAATGTATCCAATCTTTCCTATGTAGACTATATTTCATGATAACCATTTAAGTGTAAATGTCCCTCCCCTGCATCCCCCCACCCCTCAAGTCAATAGACTACCAGGAACAGACCTGGAACTCAGCAAGTCAAATTCATTACATAATACAGGGAAGGAAACTGCACTGCAGGGAACTTTGGGGGCATTTCGGTAAGAAGGTATTAGAAAGGACATATTTCAGGATTTGGGCTGTGGTTAGATGATGGAGTGGTTCAAGGAAGAGGGGCTTTGCTCTGGATTGGAAGGGAGGATAATTCTATGATTGGGTATTTTAATAAATCTTCTTTAAAAAATCATATGATTTGGTACTTAATCTTATAGGGTAGGCTACAGCAAGGCTAAAGCTGTCATTATTACAGAAGCAGCAGTCATTTATAGTATTTGGGAAAGAGGCATGTTTGATTTTTTGTTGTGGTCTGCACAGTAACCTTGTTTTTGCCTGTGATTAAGCAACATTACAAAATAGTCTTGTTTTTTTCATCTCACTTCTTCAAAGTCACAAGGCGACTTGGTGTTTTGTGAGATTGTTTATATTCAGCAAGAGAACATTGAGGTCTAATTTTAAGTGTCAGGGCAGGTCCTAGCATTTAGGGGCTGCTTTTCTGTTTCTGCAAGAAAAGGGCTTGCTTGCTTGCCTGCTTGCTTCCTCTCCTCTCCTTCCCTCCCCTCCTCCCCTCTCCTCTCCTCAACAAAAAATAAAAGTAGAAGGAGTGAAAGGTTTGGATAATTCCACTTCACCTCCTAATGAAATAATGGATCTAGGTGATCTAGATGCTAAAATCATTAGGTGAAATGTTCATGGGGTACTTTACTATAGATAATTTCAGGCTGATATAATCTGAACCACTGATCAATCTGAACATCACGAAAGGTAGGACAGACATATTATGTGTCTTCTGATGTGACTTGCAGCATCACCTTTGAAATGTTTTTGCCAAAAAATTTGAATATGAAACTAGTCGAGTTTCTGAACTGCCAGTTTATAGGAAATATGGGGGATAGAGCATCGTCTTATATAATACCAAGAGGGTACAATTAGCCAAATCTAGAATCTTCAGCAAATTAATGTCATGAAATAGAGGGGGAGATGTTATAGATTAAAAGAGATTTACAAACTATATCAACCAAACACAGTTTGTGAATTTTTGGGGGGGATTCTGATTCAAATAAACCGTGCCAAATGACATTTTTGAGATAATCAGAGAAAACTGAGTAGAGATGGGGTTTAGACGATATTAAAGAATACATTCTGAAGTATTTATGGATGAAATGAAATGATGTCTGATATTTGCTCCAGATAAAAAAAAGTGTTGGAAAATGGATATATGAAACAAAAAGGACAGAGCATTGCTAATTCTCAAAGCTGCATGATGTCTGTGGAGGTCGATCATTCTTTCTGTTTTTGAGTATATGTGAGAAGTTCCGGAACAAACAGCTTTAAAAAAAGGTGACTATTACTTTTGTTTCACATCATTTGTTTGATTGCCCTCCCCTCCTCAGCAGGGCATGATTGCCCACCATGTAGAACTAAAGAGGGAGAGACTGTCACTCGTCTCCCTTATGAATGCTCAAGCTGAAACAGTTCTGTTTCCCAAAAATCTGTTCCACAATTCCCAGTTACTGCTTTCACTTGGTCTCTATTTAAGATGGCCTTTATGGGATGGGGGTTCTCTGAAATGCTGAAGGTCTCCAGTAGTTATCAGTTTAACACTTCATCTGTTTTGCCTCATTCATTTCCTCAAGGTCACGTGTCCATCAGAATAAGAGACCAGTTATATAAAGAATCGAATAGATAATAATGACTATAATTTTTATGTGGTAGCTGTCATAATAGTTTAAAGGCTGAGCTGAAAGTTGAACGACTGTAATGTGACTTTGAAAATTTCTATAGAATTCAACATTTTAAGGCATTTTTCACTCAGGAGCAAATCTATAAATGTTCAGATTTTTAGATTCCCTGTGGAGCTGGAATAACAGTCACTGCCTAAAATGGATGAAGACTAAAAGCTAGTCCTCAGTAAGTATTACCTTGCTTGGGCTCTATTTTTAACCTCAGTTTTGCTCTCAGAGATAAAGGTGGATAACTTTGTCATCTATTTCCCTTTGCTAAATGTATATCTTGACCTTCTCTCTTTATTTACTCATCAGATTGACATTTTTTGGTTTCTAATTCCTTTCAGATGGCTACCTTAAAGATTCTTAATAACTCAAGGACATCTCCTCAATAAAATACTAGGTACATGTCTAAACCCACAGAGTAGCTGAGAGCAGAATTCTGTGTTGTTATAGAAGCCTGTTGAGTAGAATCATGCAAGTGGTTAGTTGTTCTTTTGTAGATTGTCTGTTTTGCAATTTTGTGAGAGTTTTTTTTTTTTTTTTGTAAAATAGATTAGATATTTCTGTGGTCTCTAGACTTCTGTGGCATGATTTTACTTACTTGTCAATCAAAATTATGTCTAATAAGTGTCAAGTTATGATTTGAGGATAACTCGTGGCAGCAATTTAGATTGGCTTCATTAGTAAGTGATGTTAATGACAGGAAGTGGAAAATGATTTATTTTGCACAAGGATGAGGTCAATAGCATCGTCACTGAAAGCTAAAGTTCTTAAATCTTTTCCTTTTATTTGGAGGGGCTTTTGCTCTTTCTTCCATCCTTTTTACATATGAAGCCAGGCCTGTGTTTTAAGGGTTTCTGATGTGGAAATAATCAAATAAGCCTATGATTCAGTCACATAGGAGTAAGGAAACAAAATGAAAGAATGATATATGGGGCCTTCTGAGGGCTCAAAGGAGAGAATGGCCAGAGTCTGCCTGGAGGGATGGAGAAAGGAAGAGTTTCCCAGGAGAGGTAATGTTTAAACTGAGTCTTAAAGGGAAAAGGACATGCTAGACAGGGAGAGGGATATGGACAAAGCTGGGGAGATTCGAAACAGTATAGTAATTCAGGGAACTGCAACTATTTCAGTACTGCTAGAAGATTGTGTGTGTGTGTGTGTGTGCATGTATGTGCAGGTGAAGACATGTAAGGGAGTGATGATTAGAGAAGTTATAACAAGGAATGATGTTGGAGATGTAAGCAACTGTGAGATCACAGAGGGCTTTGTGTGTCTTACTAAGAAAATAGGACTTTATTCTTGTAGGTGAGGAACCTTTGGAATGTTGACCTCTTAATATTGCCCTGTACTTGCCATGGGCTTTCACTAGCCCATTCACCCTTATGCAGCCTGAGGCCCAGGGTGATCTTTGGAGAGCTTATAGTAATCAAAGTAAGAGATGAACTATATGCGCATTTATATCAATGTTCCTTTGGGAGGTTGAAGTAGCTCAGGTTTAGGCTTTTGAGAATTTGGGCACAATTTATTTTCATAGGGCCGAGAGTGTGGGACAGGACAACAATCTAGCATTAGCTTATCGCAAGTGAGATTTATTGCAGGTATGTAGTCTTTCTAAGATGCCTTCCTAATTGGTGCTTCTGGAATAACTAACACTTGGATTCTATGCAAGAACTTGATATGTCCTTATAGAACTCTTCCTTTTTACTGTCTTCACATTTCAATAAAACCTCACTAGTTTTTTGGTCATTTACTTTAAGCTATGTATTATCTAACCCCGTTCATGACTTAGAAAGGGAACTTCATTTGCTGCTATTTCCATTTATAATGTAAGACCTCTGATATCACAATTTAATCTTTGATCTGTGTAGAAAAGCATAGGAGTTTAGGCATTATTCGTGAAATAACAGTTTCAATTAGTTTTTTGATGAACTTCAGAACAAACAATTAACTTATTGTCTTTGAGAGATCATTAATTTATGCTCTAACAGGAGATACTGTTCTAAACTTCTCCAGAGGGTTGGAAGAGGAAGGTGTCATGATAATTCAGCTCCCTCAGTTAATCAGGCAAATTGTCAGCTTCTTAAAGGGCTTAGGTGCAATAAAAATATGTCTGGGGAAATCTCAAGCAGGTACATTTTTGAGTTTAGATTAAGAAGTACCTGGAAGCAGCTGCATTTTTCTTTTATTAAAGTGATCCATTTTGCTCATCCTAACAAGCCTCGTAAATGCAGAAAGCACCTGGAGATACTCTGTCCTTCAAGCTAGTTAACCCTCAACCTATGCTTGGTTCTGAAATCCCACCTACAACGAGTTCTCTTCACTAAGGGTTTTAGTTATCTATTGTTACTTAGCACCCTATCCCCTAACTTAGTGGCTTAAATTACTTTTGTTTTGGTTTTGAGGGTCAGGAATTCAGACATGGCGCAGTGGAAAAGTCCACCTCTGTTTTTAGGGTCTACAGCCTCAGCCAGGATGACTCAAATGCTTAGAGGCTAGAACAGCTGAAGGCTGGTAGAGCATCTTTCTCTTTACATCGTCTCCAAGCTTCTCCATGTGATCTCCCTATGTGATCTTTCTAGCATGGTGGGCTTAGAGTAGCAAGACTTCTTACACACTGGCTTAGGGTTCTAAGAGTGAGTATTTCAAAACACCAGGGTGAAAGTTGTAAGGCCTTTTATACTCTGATCTTGGAAGTCATGTAACATCACTCTGTCATATTTGGTTATCTTTTATAGGCAGCCCCATTTATTGAGAGAGGGGACTAACAAAGATGTGAATACTGGGTGGCATGGATCATTTGGTGAAGGGGTGCAGGGCATCTTGGAGGCTGATTTCCATACTAAGTCATTACCAAATCTAGCAAGCCTTGCTTCTTCGGTTCACTGTACTAATTTTTCTTAGCAATGAAGACCAACTGGTTTGCTCCCAGACATCTAATTTTGCCCACCACACTCAGCCTCCTTCTCTCAGAACATTTTTTTAATGGGCAGCTGAAGTGACCTTAAAAATTTATGTCTGATCATGGCTCTTCATGTTTAAAGCTTTTTGGTGGCATATGATTGTTCTTAGGATGAAGACCTTCATTCAACGAATATTTATTGAGTGCTTGCTATGTTCCAAGCAATATTCCAGGACTCAGGGATCCCAGAAATGACTGACAGAAATTTCTGTCTTCATGGAGATTGCATTCTAGTGTGTGTGTGTAACAAAGTAAATAAGTACGAATATTTACTGTAATGTATTAGGGATAAAAATAAACCATGTACATGAAAAAGAAAGTATGAGTTGTAAATATAAATAGACTAGTTAGGGAAATCCTCACTGAGAGGACATTTGAACAAAGACTTGAAGTAATCATTCCACCTCTGGGTATTGACCCAAAGAAATCCAAAAACACTAATTTGAAAAGATTGCCAGATGGGAGGGAGGTTGGGGGGCTGGGTGAAAATGGTGAAGGGGCAGTTACAAAAGAGTCACAGGGATGTGAATGAAGTACAGCATAGGGAATATGCTCAATAATATTGTAAGAACTGTGGTGTCAGGTGTGTACTAGACTTATTGCGGGGATCACTTTGTAAGTTATATAAATGTCTAACCACTATGCTGTATACCTAAAACTAATATATTGAATGTCAACTGTAATTGAAAAAATAAAAAAGATGTGAAGTAGATGAGTGTGTAAAGCCTGCTGACATTCGAAAGAAAAATGTCGGCAGAATAAATAGCAAGTGCAAAGGCCCTGAGAGGGAACCATGTCTGCTTTTCAAGGAAAGCTGGGATATGGAGTCTGGGGTGTGCAGAATGAGAATGAGAGTAATGAGAGATGAAGTCAGAGACTTAATAGCAGACAGGGTCATGTAGGGCCCTTGTAGATCAGACTAAAGGCTTGGATTTTCACTCGGAATGAGATTAGAAGCCTTTGGAGACTTTGGGAGAAACATAAACTGACTCATGTTTTAAAAGAGTTGCTGCTGGGGGTAAAGGTGGGAATAGAAAGACCATTTACGTGGCTATTGCAGTAATCTAGGAGAGAGGAGATAGTGATTTGGGCCAGGATGATATATTGAAAATGATAAGTGGTCCAGTAAAGGATATATTTTGAAGATAGAATGAATAAGTTTTGCTGATGAATTCGATGTAAGAAAGGGAGAAGTCATAGATGATGTCAAGCAACTGAATGGACAGACTTGCCATTCACTGTGATGGGAGAATCTAGATAGAACAGATTTAGGGATGTGTTTAGTTCGGCATATTAAAAAGGTCTTTAACATGACCTTCGAGGTCACATTTACCTCACAGTATCCTGACCCCTGAGTGCATACGTCCATGCTTTAGCCCTGCTGGTGTTCTCTCATTTCCTTGAGACGGATGCTTCCTTCCCCTTTAAGGCTTTTACTTTCCTCTCTGTCTGGAATGCCCTTCCTACTTCTTTCTCTTCAACTAGTCCTTCAAGGTTCAGCTCAACTATTACCTGCTCAAAGAAACCTTACTGATCCCTTTAACTAGGTTTATGTTCCTATAACACCCTGTAAATATTGTTTAATGCCCGAGGGCTGCCTCTGCAAGAATATATGCTCCATGGGGTGAGGGACTGTTCTTGGCTGCTCATCCCAGTATCCTGAGTGTCAGCCTGGTGCCGGGAACCAGGTAGTACTCAATAATTGTTTTAATCATCCCCTGTTTTCATTCAAAGTTCATAACATAATCACCTACAATTCTCACTCTCCTTCGCCCTCCTTCGCTCCCACCACTCCCCACGCCCCCTTTCACAGACTGATTCAAACTACTTCCTTAATACAGAATCCTCAGGTGAGTAGAAATTGGGTTGATGGCTCTGGAAATCATCTCAAATGAGGATATTTTTCTACTATTAGCAAGACCATATTATATTTATATTGTACTCAGACTTGCCCAAAGATTTTCTCCATTTGAAAACCTACCAAAATGTTCAGTGGCAGATCAGTTAGTAAAGAAAGCTTATCACTGGTGTTTTCCACATGCTGGACCACCATTCCCTAAAGTTTTACATTTTCCTATATATGGTAGAACTTATGTCATATTTCTGAAGAGCTTATGCTATTTCAATGAAAAGAGATGCTGATTCACGCTAGTGAAATGTCATTTCAATTCTTTGCTACTTTTCATGGAGAACATTTGTAGAAGTGACTTCAGCATAGAGGGCGAGAAGGAAAACGGAAGTATCTGAGAGATAGAAGACAGTTTATTCCCAGCATACATTTAGTAGCCTACTCTCCAGCTGTACTGACAAAAGATACAGTCAAATATGCAGAAATGTAGGGGAAGAGTAAAGGTGTAACAAAGTGCATGGTACTAGGCGAGACGCTGCATTTGATGAAGCTTTACATATATAGATATATTTACCTATAATTTAGATTTAATTATTGTCAATGGATAGGTTTATCTTTATTAAATAATACAGTGCAGTTTTCTGAGACTAGCAAGTGAAATATTTAGGGACATGACTTCTGTCCTAAAAACTGCTCTAGAAATCTTCATGGGCATTTTTAATGAACACCGTGGCATCAGCCAGGAATAAATCCTCTTGTGGAGATAAACTACAGGCAGGGGTCCTCTGCCTGCTCCAGAGAGTTGGGCTGTGACAGCAGGGCCTGTTCTTGGGAAAACCATGAAGTGGGCAGAGATTTCTCAGGGGTCTCCTCCAGAGCCCAGGTACCTTGAGGACAGCCCCTTCCTAATATTTTTGTGATTCCTGTCCTCCTCCCACCCGTGTTTGCAGAGATAGTAACATCTCATCTTCAGTTTTGTAATAAAAGCCTTTGTAAAGGGGCTTGGAATGTTGTAGATCTTTTGGGGGCGGGGTAATGGCCCTTCATCACACTCTAGAAATTCTGTAATGTAGGCAAGTTTCTGCATAAAGTAAGGTAGGTACTGGGGACATTTCTTCATTTCCCATCTTTCTAATTTTCTATGGCACTGATTACTCAACTTCTAATTTGTCTTTACTTTGCTTACCTCCCCCACCTGCACTCTCTTTAGTCTTTCTCTTCTAGTTAGAGTCCAGGCCAGGAGAAATTGTCCCTTTTGGATATATACACCAAAATTCTTTGGGTGGAAGGTGACTCCTAACTTTTTTTTTTTTTAACTCCTAACTAACTTAGACTAATTTAAAAAGGGACCTTATTGGTTCATTTAACAACAAAGTCTGAAGAATGAAAGCTTAGCTGCAGGCATTCAGAGTTTCAAATAATGGGGTCAGGTTCCTGTCGTGCTATGTTCAGATTTGGACTCTGCACAGCATCATCTCAAACACAGCTTGCAATTTCAAAATGAGAGAAGCCCCCTCCTTCCCTCCCAGTGTCTGTACTGACAAAAATTTTGCTGTCCAGGGTGACAGAATATTTTGATTAACCAGCATGGGTCACATGGGGTGGGACACTCCTCCAGAAAAAGAAATTTAGAGCCAACCATGTAATGATGATGTCTCTGTGCTGAACTCCACATACTGTGTGAAATTCACTCTGCTGGGGAGGCATTTTTACACATCAGGCTATATTTCAGTTCACATCACACAGTGGTTCTTTTCCACCCAGCAGCATAACTCTGATGTTCCCAAGGGCAGAACAAGGACTGATAGGTGGATGTTTCAGAGAAGTAAATTTCAACTAAAAATAAGGAACTTTTAACAGTCTTAAAAAAAAGAAGAGTCTAAAGTTGAACTGTCTTGAAAATCGTGGCTTCTATTTCACTGTTTTTTAAACAAGGGTCTGCTGTCCACATGTATAATATATTTAGAGCAGATTGTACAGTAGCTAGGGGTATAAACAAATGACCAGCACATCTGAGTATAGACAGAAGTTTTCTGACTGGCTCATGGGTACAAAGACAGACAGGATTATAACTCATTTGATGAACGGGTTGAAGGGTTAGGGAAACTGAGTAGTTCCTGTTACACATTTTTCTCATTAAATTCTTAAATGTTGCCTCTTAAAAGAGTCTTAAGATGGTCTTTCTCCCGCCCCCCATCCCCTTTTAATTGAGTTATATTTGACATTAACACTGTAAAAATGTTTTTTCTATAAATTTTTTGTGTGTACATAAAAGACCAAATATATTTTACTTTTATACATTACACTTAAAAGTTTTTCATTGAAATAGATTTCCACAAATTTATTTAACTTTCATACTTTCATTATGTTGACTCATTTCTTTCGTAAAATATAGAGATCCAATTCATGCATTTTCCGACCTACTCTTTTTTTGTGTGAATGCATTCTCATGTTGATATAAATGTCATCAAAAAGTTGTGAAGTTTATTCTAAGTTATAGCCTCTAATTATTTTTCATGAATTAAAACTTAAAAATTTGATATATAGATTTTTGCATTATATATTTAATTTACCAAATGAGATGTTTTATGTAAATGCCTGTGTTGAATGCATAGTATTTTTGTAATATTGAAACTGTATATTTTGAGAATTTTGAGTTCTCTTTGGAAATGAGGACAAGATAGTGACTTTTTTTCATAAAAATAAAACCCTTGTATGGCTTGAGATGTATTAGTCTCTAGAGATTTAGAGCCTGCAGACTAGATTCAGATACCTGAGTTCAAATCAAATGTTTGCCCTAGCTGTGTGGCTTAGGAATATTAAAGTCTGTTTTACCTTTCAGTTTTCAACTCTGTAAAATGTTGTCAATAAAGTACCAGCCTTTCAGGACTGTGCCACATTTTAAAAGAGATAATGTGGGCAAAGTCCATGGCATAGCACCTATCATGTAGCAACAACTCAGCAAACTCTTAGCTCTTACAATATTATTTTCTATTTAATAATGTCTGTTAATGTGAACAAAGCTATCTGGCAGTCATCAACAAATAGGAATTTTAGTTATTTATGGTCATTGCATTTTTTTTGACCCTGATCATTTGCTTCGTTTCAAATTTGTTTTGAGTTGAATTCAAGCATTAACTCCCTCATGTTCAAAAGTGCAACAGTTTTTAGAATGTTGAAAGCCCTTATATTAAAGTTAGGATTATGACAGAAACTAAATAAGAGATGATTTTTAAAATGTTAAGTGTGATAAGAAATGTTACACTGTGTAGGTGTCTATCTGTGGGATGAATTCTTGAACTGTGAAAGTGATTCAGAAGGCCAGACTGGTTTAAGCAACATGAAAAAGTGCCAAGTCCTTCAAAAAGAGAGAAGGGCAAGTGATCTAGTAGTCCTAAACATTTGTGTGTGGCTAGATTATGGGAAATGAAAATTGGAAGTTAGGACTAATCCTGAGGCAGTGCTAAAAAAAACAATGAAGAGCCCAGAAATAAATCCACACGTATGTGGGAAACTAATTTTCGACAAAGGAGCCAAATCATACAATGAAGAAAGGAAAGCCTCTTCGATAAATGGTAAAATTAGAAAGCCACATGCAAAAGAATGAAATTAGACTGCTGTCTATCACCATACACCAAGATTAACTCAAAATGGATTAAAAACTTAAATATAAGACCTGAAACAATAAAATACATAGAAGAAAATAGGTACTAAACTTAATGGGCATTGGTCTCAGAGAGGTTTTTGTGACATTGATCTCAAAGGCAAGGGAAGAAAAATAAAAAATAAATGAATGGGACTATGCCAAACTAGAAAGCTTCTACACAACAAAAGAAACCGTCAGCAAGACAAAAAGTCAAGCAACGAAATGGGAGAAGATATTTGCAAATGATACTTCCAATAAGGGGCTCATATTTAAAGTGTATAAAGAACTCATACAACTCAACAACAAAAAAACCCAAACAATCCAATTAAAAAATGGGCAGAAGACCTGAACAGACATTTTTCCCAAGAATACACACAAATGACCAACAAATATATGAAAAGATGCTCAAATTCACTAGCTATAGAGGAAATGCAAAGCAAAACCACAATGAGAGATAGCTCACACCCAGTAGAATGGCTATTATCAACAAGACAAGAAATAATAAGTTTTGGAGAGAATGTGGAGATAAAGGAACCCTGGTACACTGTTAGTGGGGATGCAAAATTAGTTCGGTATGGTGGTCCCTCAAAAAATTAAGAACAGAGTTACCATACGACCCAGCAATCCCTCTTCTGTGTATCTACCCCCCAAAATTGAAAACATTTATTCTTAAGGTTCATTGCAGCATTATTCACAGCAGCCAAGACATGGAAACAACCTAAGTGTCCTTCAGTGGATGATTGGATAAAAAAAGATGTAGTATTTATATACAATGGGCTACTACTCAACCATAATAAAAGATGACATACTGCCATTTGAGACAACATGGATGAATCTTAAGAGTATCATGCTAAGTGAAATAGAAAAAGACAAGAGCCGTATAATTTCACTCATATAGGTGATACAAACAAAGTAACAAATGAACAAACAAAACAGACTCATAGACACAGACAACAGTATGGTGACCCCAGAGGGGAAGGGGAGTGGGGAGAGGATGAAAGGGTAAGGAGGGGTCAAATACATGGTGACAAAAGGAGAGTAGCCTATGGGTGGTGAGCACAGAATGCGATATACAGACGATATATTATGGAATTGAACACTTGAAACTTATGTAATGTTATTAACCAGTGTTACCCGAATTAAAAACAAAACAAAACAGAAAACAAAACAATTGCATCTGAATGGGTATGAAGGGGCTGCCTACTTCATCACAGCTGCCTGGTTCCAAAGGCATTTGAGGTCGTTCAAATAGTGCCTTCTGTCAGCTGAATGTTAGGGACTCTGAGGCTGAGTACTTAAAACAGCACAGTAAAGAGCTGCTTATGGAAAGTCAGTTTCTGTAATAAGGCTTATTAGGTTAAAACCTCATTCTGTTCTTACCACCTTAAACTAATGGGAGTTAGTGTACCCACAAAGATGCCAAGTACCTTCCTTCAAATCTGCCTCAACAGATTTTCAATGTAGTTGAAATTGGTCAATTTTGGAAAAGAAAACAAACTACATATATCACCAAGGAGGAGAAAGTTACAATTGGCTTTAGTGCTTCAAAGGACTAATTTGTGCTTTTTGAGGAAATGCATCTGGGAACAGAAAACTTAAACCCCTATAGTTTGAAGTTACAAATCTGTAGATTTAATTAGAATAAAACTTCAGAATCTAAACTATTTTGAGGAAGAGGAACTTCTGTGTGATCTAAATTGTCTTATTTAGGTAATATCCTTTGGAATGATTTTCATATAATTGGAAAAGACATAGGAAATACAATTTTTGAAATATATCTTGAAACACCATAGAGTTTAAACTTTCTTGCTTGGTCATAGGATATAAAAAGAAAAACATCATGTTAGAATTCATTTCTATGGCTCTTTGCCACAAAATAGTAATTATAATACAACATATTTCATATCACTTAATTTTTCTTTCCATTTGTTAAATTGATTTTTTTTGCATTATGAAGGAAATGAAATAGCTTTTTTTAGAGGTCCTAGTGTCTTCTATGTGTCAAGTGTATTACCAACATCTTTTCTTTGTTTTAAATGATTCATAATTTTTTCAGAAGAGTAAGATATTAAAGCATATGAAGCACACATAGTGAATAATTCAACATGAATATTTCAGTAATTTAATATGGAGAAAAGCAAAGAGGTCATGGTAAAACATTTCAATTTCCCTTTTCCTTTTTAGGATATACAGCTTAAAATATTTTAGAAAATAGGTAATTTTATAATGCAGATGTAAATTCAGGTCAAGTGGACACAATAAAGGATAATGCTATGGCTTACATATAAAAATTGGGCAATTAATCACTAATCTGAAAGTTAAAGTCACAATTATTTAAGATAGCTATTGGAATGATTAAAAAAACCTGAATTATTCTGAAAAAGATATGATTTAACTTCAGAGGAAATATAAAAGTTCAATATAAACATATGACTTGAAATTTCCTGTGTCATAACTTTTCTTACTAATGCAGGTCTTTTTGAACCTATTAAGTCCTCTCTTCCGCACACCAGTGCTTTTCTGGAGCTTGCCAGGGTGGCTCACTTTTCCTCAGAATATAATTCCGTCAGCCAGCTCAGGAATGGCATCTGCCATTTCATCTTGTCTTCCTTTGGTGCTCTCGCCAATGCCTGCTGCTCAGGTGTCTGCTGTTGTTTAAGCTGCCAGAATGTTCCTTACCCCTGGGAACCCCTGTCTCCCACAGGGTGTGGTCAAATCTGCCAGAAGACGCTGCTCCTTCTGCTGAGTGCTGTGTCTCCCCATCAAATAGCCCCACGCTGTTGTATTCCTGGAGCCCCACACTTAGTTCCATGCAGAACAAGGAACATGCTTCGTGTTGGTACTGATGTCATCAGAGTTTATTTTCCATGTCATGCAGGGTTTTGTCAGCTTGGTGCCCATCAGCTCTCTCATGCCTGCCCGCCTCCACCGGGTCTCTGACACAAGTTCACCAGAAGAGGTCGTCAGGTGGATTTTCCTGATCTCTTTGCTATAAATTGTCACTTCTGGTATTACTGCTTTTGACTGAGAGTGTTTGATACAGAGAGAGCGAAAGCGGACAACCCTAGGTTGATATGTTCTTTTATGACCAAAGGCGCAAACAAGGAAATGTCTGTCTTTTGGTCTTTGGTTTACAAAATGTGTTCGAATTTTAAATCGGATTCCCTTACTTGTGAGCAGAAGCTTGAAGATTCATAAGGAAAATTTATTACTTAACATTCATTAAGTCTTAGATACAATTTAACTAAATTATTTTTAATTTCAATCAACAAAGTTTAATGAGAGTTCTCTTATTTTTGTTTTATTTTATTTTAATTAATTAATTAATTAATTTAATTTTTCTCTCGAGGGTTCAATTAGCCTATGTTAAGGTCTTTTACTGTTAGAATGCCTGGTCCCTTTTGTGGGACTCTTCGATGGAACTCTGAGATGCACAGGTGGCTAGAGGCTGTGCAGCAAAGCGGATGAGAGCCAGTCTCCCAAGCAGATCCCTGTGCTTGATTCCTACTTCTCTATTTAGTATCTGTGTGTCTTTGAACAGCTGAACCTCTTTGCTTCAGTTTTCAATGTGTAAATGAGAATAATTATAACAGTAACTACCTCATCAGGTTCTTATGAGGAATAAATGAGTTTAAAATGCGTAAAGAGTTTAAAACAGTACCTGGCTTATAGCAATCCCTCAAGAAGTGTTAGCTATTACTAATCTATACCAGTCCATTAATTTTATTTTACAGAGGGAATTTTCCTTTGATAGCCTTACTCTGGGAAATATTGAAGTGATTTAGATCAATGGTTTTCAAATTTGATCCTACATCAGTAGTATAAGTGTTTTGAGATTTTTAGTTGTATAATGATATATAGCGTGAGAATTATTGATAGGATAGTAATAAATCATGTTGATGTGTCTAGTTGTAGTATGTCATTAAGGAGAGGCCAATACTCTCAGTCTTTTACTTAAAAGGTTACTGCTGTTTAGCTTCTTAATGAGTCTCTAGTATGGACGTGGATCATTTTTCAAAGTACTTCAGTGGAACTAATTCAAGGACAATTGGCATGAAACTATGATTAGATCTGCAGATTTTGGAGCACTGACCATAATATCGGCCAGGCTGCATGGATAGTGGGGTCATTTGGTTGAGACATCCTGGAATAGCATCTGTCTTTAAGCCTAGGGAGGGAATGGCTCATGAGTGTAATACAGCCTCGGATGAGATAAGCATTCAGATAGTTATTTCTATTGGTAATACTACTTGATTGTCTACTTCTAAAAGACACAGTTCTCCTGGTTTTAGATCTGGTGTAGGAATCACATGGAATCTGTTGTAGGAATCATCTGGTAGTCTTCCAAATTTCTGATTCAGTAGGTCTGGTTTGAGGTTGAAGGAGTATCGTGAAAATTTACATTTCTAATAAGTTCCTGGCTAATGCTGATGTGTTGGTCAGGACCATTCTTGGAAGCTTCTCCAGCAGCCAAGCTCACACAAGAGCAGCAGAAGGCAAGGTTGTCTATGGGTCTTAGTCAACTGGGCAGGAATTCAGAGCTGGCCTCTGTGTCATGCGGGGAACTGGAGAGCAGCCACATGAGTTGGGAGGAAGGAATGGCACAACTCAGCAGGCACTTTAGACTTTAGGGTAGGGATGTGGGATTCTAATCGCTACCAAACACAGGAAGCAGCTGAGTGAGCAAGTTGGATGCATCAGCGCTTGAAATTGAGCATAGCCAGGGAATAAAAAGTCTGACAAGTAACATATTTCTTCCTAGTTGTTTTTTGCCCCCCTCACATTTTCCCCTGAAAATAGCATTTTATAATTAAATGTAGTGATTTCCTCCTCCTCAAAAAATGTTATTGTATTGACAATGGCTTCTTAAAATCACTCTTATCTAAGAATCAAAGAAATAATAAAGAAAAATTCTTGGAACAAATTTAATTCTTTAGATTTGGTTTTATTTACAAAACCTCTTCTTAAATCCCATTTGTCGTCTTCTAATTTGATTGCCATTCATTTGTGCCTTAGACTATGGCACTGCTTTTCTGAACAGTGAATTTTCTTTAGTTTGGGGCAGGAACAGCTCTCTAAAAGCTACAAGTTTGAATTGACCCTGGCATTCTTTATTTGATGCCATTTAAAGTCACAAAAGTGATGAGATAAGGAAAGTTTGTATAATTCTGGAACAATTTGTCAGGACCGAAGCATGAAGCAGAAATATCATCATGTCTTTTCATATCAGTATTAATGTTGCAAGGTTGAAAAGGCTTGTTGGGATTTCTAAATTGAATAAATACAGGAGGCAGAGAGGAAATTTGTTTATGCCACTCCAAGTGTCATTTATACAAATGGTCTTGTACATATGAGAAATGCTTTTAGATCAACAGATAGCATATTTCCATGGGAATGTTTCTAAACCTACTGGCAATATATTTGATAAATATCTTTTAATATTAAGGAGCTTCAGGTACCGGCTCTGGGAGGCACTGTGGTAGAAATATTCCCCCGTGCATCAGCATATATTTATGCTTTTCAGAACAGTAGTAAAAACAGTATTGCTTTTACTGTTGTTGTTAAGGGATTTCTTTTCAATATAATTAGAGATTTTAGAACTTGGTAAGATAAAGTTTTTTCTATGACGTTGAAATGTCATTTGTGCTATTGGCATTATCAAACAATGCAGAGATCACCAAACGCTGTTTCTTAGTGCCTAATTAACACTCCTGGAAATGACTTTGAGAATCCAAAAAGTTCTATGTAAGTAAATGTGAAATGGCAATATAAAGTTGGCATGGAAGTTTCATAATTAAAAGTGGAAGGCTTTGTTGATGTTCCTGCAATGTCTCAAGATTTCTTGCTAGATTTGCTGATGTTTGTAAACTATGTCCTGAGATTTCATGGTGGTATTTTGCTGGTTGCATGGCAAGTTGTGATAACTCTCTCTATTCTTATTGCATCTGAGCAAAAGGCAGATAGTCAAGATCCAAGTTTCTTTTCCAGATTTGTCCCTTTATCAGTTTGAACTCTGTCCAGCTAGTAATAGATAGCTAACTTCAGCAGCTCGGAAGTTTCCACCCCCGCTCTCCCTTATAATAATAAATCTGAAGTAGGCAGTTACTGGTATTGGATTAGTGGCTCAAGAATTTTTAAAGTCTTTGCATTTCTTTGGTCTTTCCCTCACAATCTCAAGATGCCTGCTAGAGCTTCAGCTATCACATCTACTTTCCAGTTAACAGGAAAAAGAAGAGCAGGGGTATAAAAAGGGATTTCTCAGAAGCTCCACTAAGCTTTTGATTTTATTTTATTGGCCGTCCCTATCTTCAAAGGAGATTGGGAAATGAAATTTTTTCAGCTGGACAAATAACCCAGGGTTCTGTTTCTAAGGAAGCGATTGGCAGGTACTTTCTGCCACATTGACTGACTCCGAAAGAGGTCCCCAAGTCTTTAGGAGTGTATGTGAGATTCTCTATATTATAGCCCAGTCTCTTCCCAGCACACTACACCTTAGCCTCGTCACTTAGGCTTTTCTGCCTTTGTTCACTGTTTTAGCGTGGCTGCTCTAGAAGTAGTCCCTAAGTCAAGGTTTTGAGTACAAGTAGTTTATTTGGGAGGCACAGTAGGAGAGTAGGGAAGTGGTACAGAAGCATTTGGAGCTTGATTGAATGGGGAGTGTATCCTGGAGTTATCAAACGTAAAGGTACTGATGCGTTTATACACAACTATTGTCAGCCATCGGTTGAGAGCTGTTCCCTGGCTGTGTTAGTCCCTCACCCCTTTGGATCTGCTATGCCCAGGCAGAGAAGTCATCCCTGACTTCTGAGAAAGCCCTCAAGCAAAGAGACTCAGATTCTGGCAGCGGGAAGTCATCCAGTAGTAAGGGCCAAGAGGTCTGGGTGGGCACTTGCTGCATCTCCTCCATCCACTCTACTTGTGAATCTCCTTTCCTTATTTCTGTTGGTCTGAGGAATACTCACTGATTTTCATTACCTCATGAGGAATTACTTCCTTGATATGTTAGGTTTCTACCTCTGCATGACAAATTACCATGAACTTAGTGGCTTAAAACTACTTATTTATTAGCTCGCAGTTCTGTAGCTTTGTAGGAGCCTGGGTGGGCTCAGCTGAGTTCTATGCTCAGGGTATCACAAAGCTGAAATCAGGCTTCCAAGGCTGTTCTTAGATGAGGCACTGGGAAAAAATCTGTTCCAGGCTCATTCAGATTGTTGGCAGAATTCAGTTCCTTGTGGTTGTAGGACTGAAGTCCTTGTTTTCTTGCCAGTTGTCAGTGGAGACTGCTCTTGGCTTCTAGAGGCTGCCCACTTTACATCTCATGTGGACCCTTTCATCTTTAAGACAGCAATGATATGTTGCATCTCTCTCATGCTTAGAATATCTCTGACTTCCTCTTCTGCCACCAGCCAGAGTCCTGCTTTTAAGGGCTCGCATGATTTGATTTGGCCCATCTGGATAATCTCCTTATCTCAGGATCAACTGTGCCATATAGTATATAATCTAATCGATCATGGTAGCAATATCTCATTATATTTATAGGTTCTAGGGATTAGGACATAGAATTTTAAGAAGGACGATTTTCAGATTTCTGCTCACCACACTTAAAAAAAGCTCTTTCCTAAAAAACCTTTTCTATCTTTCCCTGTTCCCTTTGCTACCATACCCCAAGCTCCCATTACACTCTGCTCTTTTATCAGAGCACATAGAATGCTTTATTGCACTAATTATTATTCTGGAAAGAAAGCTTTGGAATCAGACAGTGAGGGTTCGAATATGATCTTGTTCCTTAAGACTTCAAACTAATTGCTAACCTCTCCAAATTTTAATTTTTCTTAACTGTAAAATGACCTTGCTTGATGTGAAATTTAAAACAGATATCGTATGTTAGCTACCCGGTACAGCTTTTGATACATCATATAGACGTCCTCCCTAAATGTCAGCTTTTCTTTTTCATATGCTTATCTGTTTACTCTTTCCTCACCATAAGCCTGTAGACAGTGTGAATTATGTTTTATGCCTATCTGTATTCCTAGACCTTTCACATAGTCCCTGTGTTCTTCCATGGATTTCAATATTTGACGAATGAATGAATGAATACATTATGTCCTTATCTATTTCCTTATCTAACAAATGAGAGTATACATATATTTTATCTACTTTCAGAGCTTGTTGTTAAGAACATATAGGGCAATTGGTATGAATGCACTTTGCTAAATATAAAACAATACACCAAAGGCACAGGGCTTATTTGATGTACTCAATTGTTGATATAGGCAGAGGGGTGAGAAGGTGACTGGTTTGTTAATGAGTCTCACGCAGCCGTTCATTTTAGTTATCTTTTCGTTGTTGGGAGTTGGTTCTAAGCCATCAACTTGCTAGATCTTATTTTGCTAATTAGGATACATTTTCTTGCAGGCTAAGATTATGAAAATCAAACCACATGATACATAAATTCATGTATTCTCAATTGATAAAAAAAACTCGATAGTGTAAAAGGCAATAGAAGATATAACAGAGGATGGAGTTGAGACAAGTAAAAGAATAAATTATTATTTTTTCATAAGGAGCAAAAGATTAAAATAAAAACAAGTTAGGAACATAATTTAATGTTAAAGATATAGAAGATTGTACATGGGAATCTGACCTAGTGTAACTTATTGACAGATTGGAAAGACTTTTGTTTGAAAGGGATTAAAATAAAGATGCTAATACTGATAGAAGTGGTTACTACATAAAATAGTATCCAGTGGCTTACTTGGTTCAGTGGTTTGACTAGATTGTTAGATTAATTTAGTCAAACTGCCTGTCAGTTAGATTCATTTTAATGAATGATTCCCACCATAAAATAATTCTCTGTTAACTGAGAATATCATCAATAGTAGGATGTTATTAAATCAACTCTTCAATTAAGACAAAATGATGGAAACAGTTTTGTGTGCTAATTCAGGCCAGGACTTTATTGTTCAAAATTATCATCATTGGATCATTCCCTGTCATAACATTTTTCCGGTTTTCAATGGATGATTGTCACAGTCATTGGGAAAATTCAAGCACAATTTTTGCATTTCCTGGGCAGGAACACAGACACATACCAAAGTACTTCAGTGATTTGTGAGATTACTTCTAAACAGAAATTCTGAGAGGCAGTGTAATAGACTTGTCAGATTTTAACACTGTACTGAGTTTATTTCACTCATGGGAAGTTTAGGTACATTGTAGGCTGCTGGAGGATATGCAATAGATCCTGTTCTGCAAAGCCTATTATTTTGAGCACAATAATCGTGAAAGATATTTGGGTATGAGAAGCACTCAGCTATTCAGGGATACCACATTTTACTTTTTTAAGTGAATAAGTATATTTTGAAACCCATGAGATGAATTTCAATTTTTCTAGAGGGAAGCTTGTGAAGAACAAATGTGGTTAGTTCCCTCCCATTTACAGGATAAAAAAAAGAGCTTTTAAAAATATGACAGGTAATACCTTTCAAGAGGACAATTTTCCTATTTTTGTTACATTGAAACTTTAGTTTTCCAGCTCTAATTGGGATTTCCAGTCATTTGAGGTTAATGTCTTAAATCCTTGTTGATTAATGAATCCTCATTCACTAATAAGTGATGTGGAGGTAACTCATCCCACACATTGAAGAGAACTATTTTTTTCTTCATTGTATTCTTTGTTCAGTAGCTGAATCAGAATTTTTTTTTTTGAAGTAAGGTGTTATCAAAAGTGTGTGTTTAATTTATTCTCAGTTGAAATTTTTCAGAAGGGGAGAGAATTTTTAATGGTAACTATGATCGACTAATTCATATTCTTTCTTTTTTAACTGCCTTAGGTGGGTGAGATCAGCTGATTATATTTCTTAGGTTGCGGTGCACCATTATCATCAATCCATGAAGAACTTGTCTTCAGTTTTATTGTTTTTAAAAATGATAAATTTCATCTTGTCTATCTTTAAATGCATTCATTCTTGCCCACAAGCCTCTAGCATATTGCATTTATTTAGATAGGCATGTATGCTTTTGAAAATTAGTGTGTGTTTTAAAGTGCACAAAATTAAGTGTCTTCTATAGTTACATTACTATATAAGTTTCATTATGTTTCACTCCACATTAATATCCAGCTCAATCCATGTTGCTATATTACTTCTGACTCCTGCATACTTTTCCATTGTGCACATTTTATTCTTTTGTTCAAAATCAATGGACTTTCTTTCAACTCTTTCCTATTGCAAATAATGCTGCAATAAATGTTCTCATACAGAATAATCACATATAAACAAACCTGCTTAATTATAGTCATGTTGCCCCATTGTTTTCACTTTCATTTTGCTTAGAGTAAATTCATTTTTCCAATTATTCATTTGTTTGGCTGTCTTTTTTAGTACACTGGAATTTTTGTTTGCTGCCTCGACTTAAGTTGTATTTTTTTCTCTCTCTCTACACTCACACTTTCCTACCTAGCAATTTTTCAGATGCCTCCAGGTCTTTTGTTGAGTTTTCTGCCTCACTCTGATAATCAGTATCACTGAGCTGTGGATATAGGGCCTGGTTGGGAAGCTGACTTTGCTTTTTTTTGTCTCTTGAGTGTGCAGACATCCTCAGGCAGCAGTCTCAGTGTGTATTATTTCAGCTTCCTCTCAGAGGGAGGGCAGCCTCACTCCAGTTCTGGTTTTAAGAAGTCAGCCTGGCTCAGAATATTCTGTCATTTGGGTACTGCGGCTCTCCATTATTAATCATCCTGGTCCTTACTGGCTGCATGTCATCCTTGTTGCATAGCATTTCTACCAGAAATACATAGTTAGGAATTTTTAAACTTTTTCTTTCATCTAACTCATTTTTACTTGAGTACTTGACATGCCGTTAAAAATATACACATATCGGTGGTCCTTGAAGCTCTGTTTCTTCTTTAAATTTTCTTTTTTAAGTTGAAGTTTTTCTTCTTAAATAATCTTGGTTCAAATGACATAGAGTTCAGAACTGGTTGAAAGGTCCTGAAAATATGTCTGTTTTATTCGTACGCTTTGCTTCTGCAAAAATGTGATCTTTGTTCTTCGCACAAGTCTTCAAAGAATAATAGGCCATCTTTAAGGCACTCTGATATTGGATCTGTTCACTGCTTTAGCCTGGCAAGATGTAGCCTGAAGTTCTAATTAAATGACTTTTTGAATTCAAGAAATATAAATGTACATGTGTCTTTTAAGTTTTAAATCGGGTAGTCAAATAGCATCTCTCTTAGTAATGTTATTCACTATTGTAATTGTACTGTAATTCCCTGATCAGAGGACCCTCACTGGAGCTCCCTCTCTGATTCTTCAATGAGTGAGCAGAGTCCTCCTTTAATGAAGAGGCTGTTTTCACATCTTTTCAGGGAGAGCTTCCTTTATTTGATTACAAATATCTACCTTTTTTTTTTTTTCTCTTTCTCCCAGGATTTAAAATATTTTTATCTGTCTTTGGAAGCATTTTGAAGGGAGGGGAGGGGTCTCCAACAATGAGATTTGAAAATAGTTAGATCTAGACATCTTTGACTGCTTTTAGAAAATTTAAAAGTTCAGGATTGGAATTCATTGCAGCATACGTTAGAGTATTTTTTAAAGCCTCCTGATGACAACTCTCAATTTTAAGTGTATATTTTGATGAGTTTTGACAACTGTTTTGGATCACGTAACCACTACCACCAACATATACAGTTTCCACTTTCCTTTAAGGGGATGGGATGAAAATTAGCTTATAACTAGGTGTTTATTGAATCAAGTGGAACAAATATCTTTCCACAAAATGTAGTCTTTAGTCTTAAAGGTATCTTGGAGGTAAGCAGAGAAACACACATCCTCTTAAAATTACTGGCAGGGTTTATAACTAAATTGACTTATTGGGCAATTTAGTCATATTGTCAGTTAGTGCCAAAGTCACCAGCTGGTTTGTTCTCTTCCTAAAAATATAAGTCAAACTGGTTGTCTGGCTCAGTTAAACAAAAAATATATGTAAAATAACATATATCTTTATTATATTTATATTTTATATTAGAGAAATGCATTCTGGATCATGAAGCAAAGTGACAACTTTTATATGAAATTTGGCATCCTAAATGCTTCCTTTCCTGGAAACCAATGAAATTTATGAGGAAATCAAACTCATATGCATGAATTTCCTGGCAGCTCCTATAATATTTAGGGATGGAACGACTCCAAAGGACTGAGTCTGGCACCTTTTAAGTTTCTTCAACCACACGACAGCCGAATCCATTGATGAGTATTTTTAAAGCTATCTACACTATGTTCTAGAACATATTAAGCACAATATGACAATTCCTTTCTGCCTCGGGCTGGCTTGGTGCCAGTGCCCACCCCTCACCTCAGATGTACAAGGGCAGAGGTCTTCTCTATTTATTCAGCAATCTGACCCCAATACCTAGCACAATGTCAGGCCAATTAGTAATGACTAAAACTTTAGTTTCTTCCTTTAAATTCTTCCAACAAGGAAAGCAAAGCTAGGAAAGGTGTCTGTCTGCACAGAGATGTGTCATGATGAAAGCCATGCTTAGTCTTAGAGGAAAGGCGGGGGAGATTGTCAGGGAAGCTCAGAGAAGTCATCTCAGAGCCGACTGAGGTGCTCGTCTACTAACCTTGTGCACTAAAAGAAAGCTAAGAAACAACCTGGAAAGGTGTTGATCTGTGATCTGTATACTCTTAGAAAATTTATTTTTAATTCTTTGAGGATAAATGAGAAGAAAGTATTACATGCTAATACTTTGCTTTTTTTTTTTAAATGCTAGCTATATGTGCTTGTTAAAGTATGAATATGTGTTGGTTCTCTTGCTAAGAATTAGTAGTAATTAGTGTTATCCCTACATCTTGTTTATGAATATGATGTTTTTTTTGTCACTCTTTCTCATAAATTACCTCACAGAAAAAATAAAGAAACCGTAAAGAACTTCAATATGACCTTAAAAATAAGTGCAAATTTCTGTTTTGATATAGTTCAAGGCATCATTAAACAGACCACTTACTAGCAGTGGTTCAGATTGCTATTCAGTTTGTTTTATCATCCATTTATGAACTTGTGAAATGACATATGATTTTACCAGAATCCTGTCTACTATTCATAATAGAGAACTGCCAGTGGGAAATTCCAGTATACTCACGTGCCTCAGGCTAGACCTTCACACAGCAGCATGGCCATTCTGGAAATGATTACGACCTTATGCTGAACCTTCTACTGTGATGTATCGGAGTGTCTGCTGAGCTATAAGCCTAGACATGTCGTCTATAAACAACAAATGAATTTGAGGTTAATAATATTTTCTAATGACAAATATATTTTACTCAAATTTTCCTCTTGTGGCATTTACTCAGCTTGTTATATGAAAATAACAATTTCTATAGCAAGGGTTCTCGAATTCTGTTTCCCAACTAGCAACATCACCTGGGAACATGCTAGAAATTCAAATTCTTGGGCCTATCCCAGAACTACTAAATAGGCTGGAACTCAGGCAGTAGGCTGGGCCCAATAATCTGTATTTTAACAAGGCTTCTAATGTGATTCTGATGCCTGTTTAAGTTTGAGGACCACTGGTCTATGGCAGCCCAGAATATTTGACAGAAAATTTTTTTTAGAGAGATCAGTCCTATTAAAAACTATCTAGATTAATATGTCTGAACTTCTTATTTACAAATATTTTGTTGGCATTATTTTTATAATAAAACTCACCTTAATATACATGCTGTTAAGAATGTTGTCCTACTAGATCATTAATTTATTGTATTAAAATAATATATTGAAACATTAAAATACTAAATACATAAATACTGAAACACAAAATGCTTTATTTGTATAAAATATAGATTAAAAATAAGGTCTCTTTCACAAAAGCCAAGCAGTAAAGGCAGCCCAGTCTATAATTAAACTTATACTTTATCAATCTGTCATTATTCAAATGGAACAAAACTCAGTGCTTCTGATTCCCCCTTGTTGGACGTAGAACCAGATGGGCTCAGTGAATTTCCAAATGTCCAGCTGCACAATTCATTAATCTATCCGAGTCTTCTTATTGTTTAGGGCTTCTTACTGCCCTAGCATCACTAGCACCTGACTTGGAACACTCCACCTCGGTTGGATTTCTAATCCTACAGCCTTTCTTCCTCAGTAATTCCTTGCCGTGGCAAATCTCTCTTAGTCGAAGGAAACACCTTAGGACCAAATTAATTTTTGATAAATGTCCATTAGAGGTTGATGCTCATTAGCACACATTAGTTTTTAACCGGAAGCAATAGAGATGTTTTGCAAAAGCAGAGGAGAGATTTTTAAGCACTACGGGGCAGATGTTTTGAGTCATACAGAACTTTTCTGACTTTCTTTAAATAGTATTGCATAAATGACCAGTGAAAAGTTTTTTTTTTTTTTTTTGGTACTATCCTGCCATCATATACTGGTTTAGTTTTGGGCTAAGTACTGAAGGGTCAGCAATGGCCTCTTTCTCTTTCTTGGACATGGGTCTAGAGTTCACTTTCATGAAAGATCACACCAATTCTTTGGACAATACGGCCAATTAAACCACTTGTGCAGCTTTAAAAACATTGTGGTAAAATATACATAACTCAAAATTTACCATCTTAGTAATTTTTAAGTATAGAATTCAGTAGTGTGAAGCACCTCCATCTCATTCTGAAAGAAATCTCCAGAAATTTTTCATCTTGCTAATCTGAAACTCTACACCCCTTAAACAGCTTCCCTTGGACCCCTTTCACCAACCCTTTTAACCACCTTTCTACTTCCTGTTTCTATATATTTGCCTTTATATACCTCGTATAAGTAGAATCATATAGTGTTTATCTTTTTTGTGAGTGGCTTATTTCACTTAGCATAATGTTCTCAAAGTTCATCCATGTTGAAGCATGTGATGGGATTTTTTTCCTTTTTAAGGGTGAATAATGTTCATATATATTATATAAAAATATATATAATTTTGTTTATCCATTCGCCTGTCAATGGACGCTTGAGTTTCTTTCACCTCTTGGCTATTGTGAATACTACTGCTCTGGACATGATGTGATAATAATTATCTGAGATCCTGTAATTCTTTTGAGTGTACATCAAAAATGAGATTGCTAGATCATATTCTACTTTTAATTTTTTGACGATCTCCATACTGTTTTCTATATTGGTTGCTCCATTTTACAATCCAGCAAATAGCGCGTAAGGCACAAGAGTTACATATTTTTCTATATCCTCACCAACACTTTTATTTTCTGTGTTTTTTCTTTTCTTTTTTTTTATATAGTAGCCATCCTAATGTATGTGGAGTGATATCTCATTGTGGTTTTCATTTGCATTTCTCTGACGATTAGTGATGTTGAATATATTTTTATATGCTTGCTGGCCATATATCATTGTTTGAGAAATGTTTATTGAAGTTCTTTGCCCATTTTTAAAATCAGCTTATTAGATTTTTTTTTTTTTTGCTTTTGAATTGTAAGAGTTATTTATATATTCTGGGTATTAACACCTTGTCAGGTACATGATTTGCAAATAATTTCTCCCAATCAATGTATTGCTTTTTCACTGTGTTGATTGTGTCCTTTGATGCACAAAAGTTTTAAATTTGATGTGGTCCCATTTGTCTACTTTAGCTTTCATTGCCTGTACTTTTGGTGTCATATCTAAGAAGTTATTGCCAAGTCCAATGTCACGAAGGTTTTCCCTTATGATTTCTTCTAACTACTCATGTAGTTTTAACTTAAGGAGCTAAATTGTCATGCTCAATAACTTTTTGGGGGGGGCGGGGAGGGAGGTCAGGGAGGTATTAGTTTCACCACAACTTGTGACACTATGAATGAAATAAAGGAAAACATTTATTTGAGACAGTAGTCTGAGGGAAGACCCAGTCGTAAAATTTGCCCATTGTTGAGAAACATTATAACATCAATGAACTATTTCAGGTTCTTCTTTATAATAAAGGTATAATCTCTTTTTAAAATATTCCATTTGTTGAAAATACCTTTTAAAATTAGAAATAGACTTTGAGATATTGTGTGTTTCAAGTAAGGAAGACAGACTTTATTTTTTATTAAAATATAAGACATCTCCTATTTATAGAATGCCTGGCTTTGAGCTTTTTTTCTGTTTCATTCTGGCCAAGTTACAATTGCTAAAATTTCATATTTGGAATGTGGTACAATTGAAAAGATCACAATCAGTGATCTCAGAACCAGCAATTTCCTGAGGAAAGGATTGGCTATTTGGCAATGAAGAGATGACATTTCAAAGTTTAACATTTGTCTATAATTCTGGAAAAAAATCAAACCACCAATCGAAGTGCTTCAGATTTAACAAATATGGCTTTATGTTCAGTTCTTCGAGCAAAATGTAGGTTCCAAGATCCATAGAACTGGTTCATGACAAGCTATTTTTAGAATAAAATGAAACACAAATAATTTAATTCCGAAGATATAATGGGATGAGACTGCAGTGATTTTCTAAAACAGGCTCTCTTAAATTTTGAGAAATATGCCTGAAATAAATGGCTAGACATACTCCCCCCCCCACCACCGAAAACACAAAAGTTGAAGAAGCACTATTATTTTTTGCTCGAAAATGATGTGTAAAATAACCAATGTTGCAAAGAGGAAACTTAGGAGAGTGATTTAAACTTTGTTGACAGTGAACAATAGGCCGAACAACATCTGGTAATATTTTAATAAAACAAAGTAAATAACTCCTTGTGAATTTTAATACGTATTTAAGCCATCTCTCTTTTCTCTGTAGAGGAAAGAAGTTGAGATTTTTCATAATTCATTGGTGGCAGGTCCAGGGCTGAGTAGCTTTTATTTACCTGATGCATAAGGGAGAAGAGCCAGGTAAGAGGCTGACAAAGACAAAGGAAATGAAAGTTTCCTGCGACTCTGTGAATGGCATGATAAAAGCAAGTATGTTCTGTACATTGATTTAACAATAATTTCAGTGCCTAATATGTACAAGATGTTATTCTAGGTACCGGGAATTCATTAGTGAAGAAAAATAAATCCAAAAGTGCCTGTTCTCAGTGAATGGAGAGAGAGATGGTGGAGATGGGAGAAGATTTAATCAGTCGAGATAAGTGCTATGACTTAAAAGAAGAAGTAATGTAAGGGGCCTTATTATCTTAGATAGGATGGTCCCAGAGGCCTCCCTAAAGAAATGACATTTGAGCAGAGACCTGACTGAAGGGAGGCAGCAAGGCTTGTGATATCTGAGGGAAGAGAATTCTAGGCAGAGAGAACAGCAAATGTGAGGACCCTGAGGCAGGAGTGTACTTTGAGGAATTGCAAGGAAGTTAGGGTGGGTGGAGCAGAGGGAGCCAGAAAGAGAGTAGAAGGGGTGAGCGATGCACAGGTAGGATCCTCCTGATAAAACTTTCATTCTCACTTAGTGAGGTTGCGGGGCGGGTGGATAGGGGGAGAATGGCAGCAGTCCCAGCCATGGAGGCTGCAGACTAACACTGTTCTTATGCACGTTTATAGCAGTTTCTTATGAATAAATGTTTTTCCATTTGTTATTTGCTTTAAGTCAATTTCCAGAGTCCTGCCACAGCTGATTTAGACAATTCTTTGGGGTATAGTCTTCACCAAATTCTCAGACCCTTATAGCTAGAAGCCCTGGATCCATAACCTTTTAAAGGTTTATTAAATTGCAACTTTCTACCTTATTAGGTAGGATACTTTTTCTCATTAATTATGATACTTTATTTTTTATAATGTAAACATTTAAGGTATGCATTTCCCCTTTATTGCTGTAGTTGTATTGTAGCCCTCATGTTTTGATACAAGGCATTTATATTATCATTCAATATAAACATACTCTAATATCTATTATGACTTTTGTTCATTTTCTCATTGCTTAGAAAGTGTTCTCATGTTTTCTTTCTGAGTTACCTTTTTGTTATTGATTTATAACTTAATTACATGGTGATGAAGTACATGGTCAAATTTTGAAATGTTCCAAATGTACTTTAAAAGTAAAGGTTTATTCTTCAAATGTTGTGTGTAGTATTCTATATACGTTGATCATCATCAAACTTGTCAATTGTGCTATTTAAATCAACCCCAGCCTTTCTATGTATGTTGCTTATTTGATTGAAAAGAGAGGAGTGAGTGAACCCCACCCCCCCAAACCCACTGTGATTTCTCCTGATATTTCTATCAGTTTTTGTTATATCTGCTGTAAGGCCATGTTGTTAAGTACCCCTAAGTAAGTGAAACATTTTATTATTATGTAGCCAACCACCTTTAACTCTGGTTTTCTATTTTGTTTTAAAAGCCTATTTTATGTATTATTAGTATAGCTATATTATTTTGGGTGTTAATATTTGCCTGGTATATTATTGAGCTTTCTATTTGTCTAATTACTGTTTTTTCTTTCCCACTTTCTTCAGGATTTTTTTTCTCATTCTATCTACTCTCTCATTACTGTTTTAAATTTGTGTATGATTTTATTAGTAGTCATCTTAGCTGTTTTAAGTACATACATATCATAGTTCACATAGTCTAAAATAAACACTATTACCATCCTTCTGAATATTACCAGGGCTTTAGATTATTCTAAATGCACCTAATTTACATGCTATTACATCCATCCATGGCCACACACATTCGTAGAATCCAGGATTTAAATTCTGTGTTTTGTCTTATTCTGAAGAATTTTGAAGATTATTTTGGATTTCTAGTGTTCTGACTTCTTTTCAAAAGTTTCAACAATTTGAATAGGAACTGTGAGCTTTAAAAGAGAATGAGGAGAAACTCTTTCTGATCTCCCCACTGGGAACACTCAGCTACAAGGCAAACAGTATTACTTTGTTTAATTCTGATGTATTTATTAACTTGCCTTTCCCATTTGGTTTCTTCCATTTCCCTCATCTCTCTCTCTTTACTCTTTCCTCTGGGAGCTCTCTTTACTCTTTAGATATTTTAATGATACAGCTTTATATAAGTAGTGTTCTATAAAATACATGACCTTTCTCAAGATCTGAAACTTGTTTCAAAGTACTCGTTACATAGTACAGACACTGCTTCTATAGCGATGATGATGATGACAATAATACCTTCAATTTTTGTTTTACTTTTTTTCTGAAGCATTCCACATGCTAATTATTTCAGGTTAGTTGAACTATCTACAGCTCCTTAACAGAATGACAATGAATGCGATATTGAAAAGCACATTTAAAGTAAACAAAGACTTGATTTCCAATTTATTGTCCCTTCTTTTCCTGCGCCAGCATTTACTGTTGATTATAGTTCTCACCTACATCCGAAGATGTCCTGCCTTTCCATCTCATGGGCGCTCCTAGCTCAGGAATTCTTTTTCCAAATGTTTTCATAAAAATCACAATTTGAGACACCGATGCTAACTATCAAAGACATTCACCCACTCCAGCTGCCGCCAAAATGTATTTGGCTAGCTGCCACCAACAATGCTTCTAAATGCCAGTCAAGGCATGCAAGAGCAAAGTAAATGACATTTTTTCATAATGATAAGTTAAAGCATCTTATTGATATTCATCAAGGATGAAGGATGAGAAGAATTTTACATGCAAATGAGAAAGGTACCTAGAAAAAGCAGTCGTGCTTCTGAGACAGCTTTTGAAATTAATCCATAAAATAGAAAGGTAGAGGCAGAGAAAATTGGAAATTTTCTTTGGAAAATTACTTTAGAATTTGTGAATTTTTACTGAAACAGAGGTAAAGGCTGTGCATGTTGTTATTAAGTCAAGGCTCAAGGGATCATACTCTGAGCTGATTAGGAAAGTATGATCTGAAATTGGAAATCTCATCACCATCACCTATTTTTCTTCTCTTTCTCCCTCCTACTTATACATGTTTTAAAGTCCTCTCACCGAAATAACTATTCCTGTAGTTTGAAAAATGGAGAGTGACATGCCGTATGCATTCAAGACTAGATCCATATCTTCGTGGCCAGAAGTATTACTAGAAAGTTATATGTGCCCTTGGTGTCCTTAGCAAATAATGATAACAACAACAACAACAACAACAACAACAACAACAACTAGTAGTAGTAGCAGCAGCAGCAGCAGCAGCAGCAAACATGTCTATAGTGCTTACGCTGTGTGAGGCACAGTATTAAGTATTTTACATACACTAACTTATTTTATACTTAGCACAATTCTATATTACCGAAGAAGAAAGTGAATTACAGAGGAGTTATTTTACTTGCCTGAGTTGTTGTGTAGCAGACCCAGGATTTGAAACAGACGATCTGGACTTCTGAGTCAGGCTCTAACCCTTCAGTTTATACTGCCTAACAATTTTTTTAAAGTTTTTTTTTTTTTTTCCAATGGGAAGTGTTGTAGTCTATCCTTCACTGAGAATTTGTCAGTGTCAAAAGGTCCACTAACCCAGATTAGATTCTCATTTCTCCATCCCACACTGCTATGAAGCCCCCGCTTGCCCATTCAGTCTCTGAATTCTAGAAGAACTTTTTGAATTCTGTAATTATTGGTGGAAAAGAATCTATTTTAATAATCTGTATTTTTGTTTAACTGTATTATAGACCTGTTTTCCTACTTAGAGTATAGCCTGTGGAGGCTGATGACTATGTCTTACTTTTTTATATCATCACCAAAACCTAGCTCAGGCCTATAGCCTAGGAATTATTTATGTAGTATTCTGGTAGAGAAATGAGTGAGTAGTAATTGAAGAATAAACAAAGCAGAACTCAGTCTTTGTTCAGCTTCATGGAATTATTCCATCATCCTATATATGATTTAACTTTAACTTTTGCCTCTTTCCTATCTTATTTTCAGAGATGAGCTACATACTGTCTACATTTTAATTTGGAAAGTACCTGATAAGTATTACCAAGTACTACCTTAATAGTTTATGTAATATCATAAAAGACAGATGTGAATTACCTCTAGTAATTTATTATGTACAGAATGGCATCTGTAAAGTTGCTACTTAAGGAAACACATCACTCATTAGTCATTCATTACGCTGAAATACAGATCCTTTTTTCAGGAAATCTCACAAGTAAGTTCCATTCCTTCTATTTCTAACAATATCTGCATAGAATAGGTCTTCTTCGATTCATGGGCTATTACAGCAGTCATCATATTATTTTTTAAATGCCTTTTGTATAGTCCTGCTGGGAACCAGCAGACACAGGCCATGAATAAATGTGAACAAGTCAGTCACCTACCTAATCCTTAGTTTTTTAAATAGAAAAAAAAAAAAAATGAGGATAGACTAGAATGTTTGCAGAAGCCTTTCCTGCACCCAAAGAGAATCACTTTGGAACCTTCTAGCCCCCACCTCCATCCTAAAGTGGCTTTTCACTTTTTACAGAAGAAACTTTAGGATCTAAGGCCTTTATATTCTGGGCAAGCCTATTTGATCTCACTTTACTGATGGTTTTATGCACACGGGTTACAGTGATGGCTTTTCCCTCTTTGCTCCTGCTGCTCTTCTCACCTCCCGCCTCCTGTGTGCTTCATTGAAGCTCACTCTTCCTTCAACCTCTGAATCAGGCTCTGTAGCTGTAACACCATCCCTGATCATCTTCCAACACACAGTGATTTGTCTTCCTTAAGTTCCCATTCGGCCTGTATATATGTTCTGGAAAATCTTGCATTCTGCAAAATCATGGAGTAAAAGTACCAGAACTCATGGGGAAAATAGATTTGGGGTAGATCACTCAAATCCTATGCCACTCTGTGACCACAGCACTAATGGAAACAAGACTAATCCTAATGTTAGTTTTAGTAGAGCTTCAAAAGACCTCTAAAATTCCCACATAATGAGAAATACTATAACAAATGCAGGATTTTACCTATAAAGGATACTTGAAGGAAGTGGGGAAGGTCGGGAAGATGTAGGGCAAGACCAAGGCTGCTGAGTTAGGGAGATAAGGGCAAAATGTACAGAGATCTGAGAGAACCTGTAATAAGCCCTTCTAAGACAAAACACCTGACCTAACTGGGTCGAGGAAGGACATGGGGCAAATGTACAGAGGCTTGTACTCAGCTGTGTTTGTGTTGCATGAGTTTATCTATTAATACCTGATGGCATTAATTATTACTGGGCTAGAAAAATCATGTGTAAACCAATGTAACTTCCATGTTTATGCCGATATCATTCCTTCATTTACTGATCCCGTATAAGCTATTTTGCATTATGGTAACAGACATTGTACAACACAAATTATTATCTTCATTTGTTTTATGTATTTTATGTGTCACTAGCAGGTATTCTAATGATTTTAATAATAATATAAAAAAGCTAAGGCATATGCAAGATTTCATTGAGAGCTCAGCTTGCTAACTTGTCTTCTTTTCAAACCATTTCTGAAAACAACTTTCAGTAGGGAAATTTCTTTTGCTCTCTTGTAAGTTCCTTGAAGAGAACTGTGACTGAGAACTATTTGGATTCTCCGATGTGTACTGTGTTTTGACCTAGAGGGTGCGCAATGTTCTTGATTAATGATTGATTGCCCAACACACACACATGAGAATAATTAGAAGTAAATATTTAAGCCCTATTTCTCTAACGCAGTTGTCTCTAAACCATCATTCTAAATATTTCTCTTACCAGTCACAGATAAAATTATGGGAATGACTGAAGGTTTGCATTCAGTAAGTCATGGAAGGAAAAACTATTATGTCTTACTGAATTCATATTGTTCTGGTTAGAAATGAAAGGCAGCTCCTGAGGGAAACCGCCCATGGTTACTCCAGCACCTCTTCTACCTATAGGAAAAAACACTCTAAGCAATTTCCCCAAATCTTCCCTAAGTATATTAAAAGTGTTGATCAGAAAGGAAAGAAGTAGCAGCTACTTAGAACAGTGTCTCTATCTCACATGTGTGCGGGATCAAGCATTCTGCCAGTGCTTAACAAGCTTGTGGGATTTGTGTGGCAACTGCAGTGAATATGGGCTAGTGTCCTCGTGCACTTGCGCATGGGCTTGAATCCTCTGCTGAAAGGTGCTGCGTGTTTCCCTAAGCATGTTGCTCAGACTGTGTTACTCTGAAAATAATAACAAAATACTTTTCCTCTCTCCATTTTCTAACAGAATACTGACAAAGCCCCTCAGGGTCTCTCACAAGCTGTGCGTAACTCACCATCTTCTGAGTTGAGAGAAAGGAGAAAACAGAGGACATTTTTTAGAATCTGGATTTTCAGATGTTTTCCAGACACCACTTCATCCAAAGAGAATTTGATATGAAATTATTAACTTGTCCCCCAGGCAAAGGGATATTGCTGTAAGAAACAGACAAGTTACTATATGGGGCATAGGCTGCCAGAGAGGCACCTTTGATGAGCAGGAATACTAATAAAAGGTGGCACATTCTTTTTAAAGTGGGTCTTATGGTAAAAGGGAGCAAGTGAAGAGAGGTATATTTCCAAGAATACTGTGGGTCTAGAGCATGGAACCTCAGAGTTCCAAATATTTACTTGGTTTCACTGTGGCAATTAGCTACCAGCAGCCAACACATTTTTATCTGCTACATGTGACTAAAAATTTTACTCTAATGACAAATATACTGAAAATTGGAGTCCAAGGCTGAGCATTCAAGGTCTTAGTGATTATTAATTAATAACTGGTTCTCGGAAAAATGAATTTTAAAACCTATTCTATGGTCATTACTCCTCATTTAAAAATATTAGGGACTATAATCAACAGGACAAGTAATAACAAATGCTGGAGAGGATGCTGAGAAAAAGGAACCCTCATACACTGCTGGTGGGACTGCAGATTGGTACAGCCACTATGGAAAACATTATGGAGTTTCCTCAAAAAAACTAAGAACTGATCTACCATATGATCCAGCAATCACACTACTGGGTATTTACCCCAAAGATTTGAAAACCCACATCGAAAAAGATATTTGCACACCGATATTCATAGCAGCATTATTCACAGTGGCCAGGACATGGAAGCAACCGAAGTGTCCTATGATAGATGATTGGCTAAAGAAGCTGCGGTACATATATACAATGGAATATTACTCAACCATAAGAAGAGATGAAATATTGCCATTTGCAACAACATGGATGGACCTCGAGATAATCATGCTAAGCGCAATAAGCCAGACTGAAAAAGTAGAAAATCACATGATATCACTTATATGTGGGATATAAACCTAAAAGAAACAAATGAACAGGACAAACAGAGACTCAGGGACATGGACAATAGACTAGTGGTTACCAGAGGGTAGAGGGTGGGGGAGGAGAAGGGACGTAGGTGGGGTAAAGGGGGTCAAATATAGGGGATTAAGGGGAGGGTGAAGTGGGCAAAGGGGATCAAATATATGGTAGCTGAAGGAAAATGGGCTTTAGGTGGTAATCACACAATAGAATATATAAATGTCAAGTTATAATGTACACCTGAAAATTTTATAATTATTTTAACCAAAATTTTTTTTACATAATATAAAAAAATTAATGATGAACAAAGTATTAAAATTTAAATAAAGACAAAATCCAACCCTGCAAAAAATAAAAATAAATAAAAATAAAAATATTAGTGAAGTGATTCCCTATTTTATTAGGCTATTTTTCTCTTGTGCTTTATAAATTTTAGGAAATATCTCTTTCAGTGGAAAAGAATATGACATGTGTCAGTGAAGCTTCTATTCCAAGTACTTGTTTTTGTTTGGTGACAGTATAGAAAAATGGTGACTCCATCCTCACTGTACATCAGAATCACAAGGAGAGACTTAAAAAATTCAGATGTCATGGCCTTACATCAAAAATTCTGAAACAATTGGTTTGTAATGGGGCCAAGAAGCTGAATTTTTAAAAGCTCTTGATGTTTTAAGGTGCAGCCAGGACTGAAGAGCGAATTGATATAAATCACACATGTGAAGGTAATATGTTAAAATGACAGTACCTGCTATAAGCAGTTGTTCAATTATTGGTAGTGATGCTGATGATGTTGACGATGGTGATGATGGTGATGATGGTGTTGGAGGAGCAGGAGAAGTGTCATGCTGTGTCTTGAGATACAACACCCTTGTAGGCAAGAATGACATTACCCACTGTTTTCTGTCAGCTTATTCTTAAAAATTGAATTCCCTTGTTCATCCAGGTTATAAATAGGTTCATTTATATCTCTTGGATTTTGAGTCCCCATTCATTCTAAGGTGCATCATCAAATTGATAATAGCTCTTTCTGAGGGAAGGGGGATTATGGGTGAAAGAAACTATTAAATTTGCACCTCACTACAAATTACATTCTGATTTCAGAAATAGTAACATGTAGGAAAGGAGTCTGATAGAAATGAGGAAATAGCCTGTGACTTTCCCTTCTCATTGAAGTTTAAAGGATCATCACCCAGCAAAATTAGTCTAATTAATGATGGGAGATTTCAGGGAAGTATTTCTGTTTACAAGCAACATAATAAAATCCGCTTAGGAAAAAAATAGTTTTCCTCTATCTCTGAATTTCAGTAAAGTCCAAATCAATGATCTCTAAGAAGCATTTTTTTCCTAACTTTAAATATGGAGTATTGCTGATATTGTTGCTACAAGTCATCAAAATATTTTTGTCAGCCACCTTCAATCACCTTCAATGGGAAAGCTGCTAATGAGCACGAGCTACTAAGGATACTTAAAAATAAAACAAGCAAACTGAACTGTTGACTTGGTTAGAAATGTTCTTAGAGTACAACTGATCTACTGAGAAAAATGTTGCATATTACTCACAGATTGAATTATAGCTCATCAGATCAAAAAAATTCATTTATTTGATATGAAAACATAAATTACATTTCAAATCTTGAAAGGTCTCCTAATTTAGTGGTACTTTTTGATATAAAATTTCTCTCTGTCTCTTTCACCTTGGAAATAATTGTGATCTCAACAGGATATTAAATTACTCAGAAGTTAACATTGTATCTGTGAAAGGTATCACTTTATAAAATGATTTTTAATTAACCATTTGATCTTTTTCCTTCCCTGGTATAATCTCCTTTTACAATTGTCCTTGTATTTCATATAATATTAGAAAAATGACAGCTACTGAACGTTCTCTTTCTGAACTATACAGACCAAATAAAGCCATCTGTCTTTTCAGCAGTAGATAGCTAGCTAATGGTATTATTCTATCTCGGAAACTGCAAAGATACTAGAGGTACTTTTTTTTTTCTTTTTTTCTTTTAATATTTAAAATTTTCAATTATAGTTGGCATATAATATTATTTTCAGGTATACAACATACTGATTAGGCATTCATATAACTTACAAAGTGATCACCCCAATAAATCTAGTATCTTACACCATACATAGTTATTACAGTATTATTGACTATATTCCTTATGCTACACTTTATATCCCCATGACTTTTGTAACTACCAATTTGTATTTTTCAATCCCTTTCCCTTTCTCACCCATCCCTAAACCCTCTTCCCATCTGGTAACACTCAAAATGTTCTCTGTGTCTATGAGTTTGTTTTGTTTATTTGGTTCTTTAGATCCAATGTATAAGTGAAATCATATGGCATTTGTTTTTCTCTGTCTGACTTATTCCACTCAGCACAATATCCTCTAGGTCTATCCATGTTGTTGCAGATGGCAAGATTTTATTCTTTTTTAAAAAATTTTATTTATGGCTGAGTAATAGTCCATTGTTTATATGTACCACCTCTTCTTTGTCCATTCATTCATTGATGGACACTCAAGTTGCCTCCATATTTTGGCTAATGCTGAATGAACATATGGATGCACAGGTCCCTTGTATTTAGGTTTCTTCGAATAAATACCCAGAAGTAGGATCACTGATTCCTCTATATGACTGGGCCCCCCTAGACTTTTTAACTCTCAGACTTTTTTACATTGTTTAAGTTTTCCTACCCTGGGCTGTTCTTTTGGGTGGGGGGGAGGTTTATCCTTCTGGTAAGTGGCGATTGTCTGTATTCTCCTGTCTGTCTTCCCAATTTTTGGAGGAGTGGTTTGACCTCACATCTATGACAGACAGAAGAAAAATTATTGATTTTTCAGTTTGTTTAGCTTTTTACTTGTTAGAATGGAGTGAAAGTTTACATACTGGACTGGAAAACAGAAGTCTTATATTGTCTTTTTAATGTTAGGTTAATTCCTAGGTATTTAATATTTTTTATTGCTATTGTAAATTATGTCTTTTCTACCATTATGTATTCTAATGTAGTGCTGTTTTCTACATGAAAGCTATTGTTTTATGTATATTAATTTTTTCCAGTCACCTTACTAAATTCTCTTATTGTTTGTAATCGTTTTTCAGTGGATTCTATTGGTTTTCCAGGTATACAATCATGCCAGTTCACCATACTGCACAACCAGAATACAATGGGAATTATGGTCTCCAGGGTTATGAAACATGGTAGCCCTGCTAATTCATGTCACCCGAAGGAGAAATAATTTTACCTTCCCCTTTACAATTTTTATACATCTCATTTTTTTGTCTTGCCTAGTTGTATTAGCTAGTTCCTCCAGAATAATTTAAAAATAACAGTGGAATTATTTACCGTCTTTACCTTGTTCTTGACTTTAATGGGGCCAATGCCACTATAGTTTCCTATTAAGCACAAAGCTAGATGTCTTGAGTTTTTTCTATTTATTTAAAGAATTAAAAAAATCAGATGTAGGATTTTGAGTGCAAGTGATATTTGAGGCTCTGAATATCATCATGGTTGCAATAAAAGCAACTGTGTATATAGAAAAAGGAAAGGACCGTGGATTAAATGTAAGGAAACACCTGCATTTAGAGGGTAGAAAGAGAGAGAAAATAAACAGTCAGAGGAGAGTCCAGGCCAAGAGAAGCTGCCTGATAGTGTTTTGAAAACTTGTCAGCACTATTTATGGAAATGTCAGCCATTTATGCTTAAACAGAAGTTCCAGAGACCAGTCGAGTACAAAATCAGGGTAATGCTTCTTTGGTTTGGAAGAATGTGTATTGGCATTGTAGAATTGCTGTAGAAGTTATAAACAATGTATGAAATCAAAAAGTATCTCTATGTGCTGCAACATTGCTTTCAAAGGCAACCAGACAAGTCTGTTGAGCTCAAATTCTGGGATGAAGTAAAATGAAACCCTTTCCTCCACATTTTGAAACACCGAGCTATTTCTTGTTTTCCTAATGTTTCACAAAATTGAATCTGTTACTCTGGAGAGATACCTCATATCAGCTCTATGTTAACAGCAACAAAAAGGTGACTCTCAGGTGTACAAAGTTTCCTCAGAAAAGTTTCTGCATACTGCATATTTCAGTGATGTTCCTTGAAGAATGGTCAGGTCACTAAATTGGAAAGCACGGAAAGAGGCACCAGAATAATTTCATCACAAGTGAGATCTTGCATATTTTGGATGTACATAAACATGTAAAATATAATATCGAGGAAAGAATACAGAGAATAGCTTAGTTTACTTTGAGAATGTTCCTATTACTTGTCTTCTCTTTTCCTTCTTTGTCTGATATTTATCTGCCTAGGGAGTTCATTAATTACCCTAGAGATATTTTTTGACATAATGTAAATCTAGGGCATTAATATTTGAAGTCATTTTTTCACCTAATTATGGAACTATTGGTGGGCCCACCAGAAGTTGATTTGCAAGAGTCTGTTTTCATGAGGTTTTCTTTTTAAGAGAGAAGACAGAAGCAGGAAGGCACAGAGGCTGTGGAAGGCAGGAAGCATGGAGAGTTTTGAAGGAATCAGTTCCTATCTATCAGCCAAGCCTCCAGGATTTCTACCTGAACTATAGAAAGAAAAGGGCTGCCAGAATAAACTCTTTTTATGAAACATTCTTTGAGATACTGGGACATAGACATTATGGATTTGTTGCCCAGAAGGTGTTTTGGTACCGTGCCTTAGCCTAGTATCTAAGAGAGAGCTCTGGAGACAGTTCTGTGAATTTCTAGCTTTTGTGACCTTAGATAAATTACTTCACTGAGACTCAGTTTCCTAGCTGCCAGAGCAAGTTATCACAAATTCAGAAAACAACAGAAATTCATCGTCTCACAGTTCTGAGGCCAGAATTCTGAAATCAAAGTGTTGGTAGGGCCATGCTCCCTTAGGAGGGTCTGAGGAGGAATTTGTTCCTTGCATCTTTTAGCTTCTGGTGGTTGCTGGAATTTTTCAGAGTTCCTGGCTTGTGGCTGCATCATTCCAAGTTCTGCCTTTGTCTTCAACTGTCTGTCTGTTCATCCATCTGTATGTCCCTTTTTCCCTCTCCCTCTCTCATGTGAAACTTTCTAACCTAGCTAAATAATCTAGGATCATCTCCTCATGTCAAAACCATTGACTTAACCAGTCAGCAGACTCTCTAAATTTATAAGGAAACATTTGTGGATTCTAGGATTAGGCCCTGAAATTTTCGAGTGGCCATTATTCAGCCTCCTGCAATATCCTACACAGTGGTGATAATGAAAGTGTTCACCTCTTAGTCTTGTGATGATAAAGGAGAAAACACAAAATATTTAGCATAGTTTCTGGCATACTCTAAACATCAATAAATGTTCATTATTCTCCTCACTAAACTGTAAGCTCTTTGTAAGCAGTTACTGTGTATGTCTTTGTACACCATTGTAACTCTAGTGACCAGCACAATACCATCCATAATAAGTGTTTGTTAAAAGAAGTATAGTATAAAGGCATATTTTCCCCAAATTTGTTTGCTTAACATGTGTCTTGAGAGCAATGGGAAATTTGGAGGGTATAACAGTACCTTGGAGAGTTGGTGTTTGCAGCCTTGGGAGCACTGGGAGATAATGCTTTTGTTGGGGAAGGTAAATGCCAAGCTGTCGAATGTTTACTATTGCCCACTACCGCTTAGCTGGCAGTGGTGAGGGGGCCATCTCCACGGGGCCCAGGACAGGCTTTTGCCTGCAGCAGATCAAGGTGGGCGGAACTGATTGTGAGCTCGTAGGAGACACCAGAGGGGATTCCCCCAAATACCTAAGTGATTGAGATTTCGCTGGCATCTGGGAGACATGCATTAATAGAAAGGATCGAGATCTTGATTTAGAACTAACGAAATAAGCATGTTGGGGCTTTGTCACAGTCATATCTGGCTCATAACTTGCTTTTTGTTCCATTTCTTTTCCATTTATTTGTTTTTATTCTAGTAGTTCTTCCTCTGATTGCAGTAATTTTTATTGCTTTTATCCTCTTTTAGTGGCCTATATTTTCTTATATAGTTTTTAAACTAGGGCAGTAAATCCTCAGTCAGTGGTTATATTCAGCATTTGGATAAATAAATCTGCTATTTGAATATAGCTGAAAATTGAAGAATTCAGTCGCAATAAAAATGAAACATGGATTTAGAAGTCTTTAGTGGCAACAGCCTAAGGGTGACCATATAATTTATTGTCCAAACCAAGACACTTCCAAGAGTGAAAGGGAAGACTATTAATAATTACTCTGAGACAGTGTCAGAAAAATCAGGATGAATGGTCATTTTATGTAAAGGTCCCAAGTTGCCACTTCATGACAGTCTGGGTGTGTTCTCTCTCCTCTTGGGACATATCTGGCCATGTCCCTTCTAATTCAGGGAGTAACCCCAGCTGAAGATACAGATGTAATGATCAGTTTGGCAAGCTAAATCTAGCATCCAGATGGGCTAGCAATAACATTTCTCGGGCGAGCAGACCACATATTGTAAGGGACCAAGGTAAAGGAGCGTTAAGTTCTAACAGGTGAACAGAAAGCAGAAATGGGAAATCCAGGTGAATGATAGCTAGCAATAAAAAGCAGGTTGTCATAATATGGGCTCAAGAAGGAGTGTCAAAGGTAGAACTATGTTGTTAAAAGACAAACCGGGTCACCAGGAAGAGCAGAATCTTAATGGATTAAATTGAAGAAAGATGAAGGTAGAGCCAACATGACTGGTGACTTAATGAAGCACAGCCATAAAACTGCCTAATTCTTCCTGACTCAAGCAGGGTTGATCTTGGGAACTGGGAGCTGAGCTGGCTGGTGGATAAGAAATGGAGAGGTTTTTATATAAGGCACATGGAAGCTGCAAACAAGTCTGAACATATACTGCGATTCATATTTTCTCCCCTTATAACTAAGGGCCACTGTCTGCATGCTTTCTCTGTGCTTATTTTGTTTGTAGGTGCTGCTATGTATGTGTGGATGATCCTTCTCTCTGCATGTTTCTTTTTCAGGGCCAGAGTCTCTCCATTCTTCTTCTGCGTGTGTCCCTTTGTCCCTGTTGCTCTCTTTACACCTTCCCTCCTATTTCATTTTCTTTACCTCTGTCTTTCTTCTTGTTCTGTTTCCCTTACTTAGAAATAATACAAAATGGAAGTTTATTTTTATTTGTTATATTTATTGGATACCATTTCATATTTCTAGTTAACTTTAAAAAGTCAATAAGTAAAATGTTTGTTTCATTCTGTTTAACAAAAAGAACAACAATGAAAAAAGCTAAATTGAATTAATTTTAACTTATGTGGCCTTCAATTGATTTTTTCTCTTGTTTTTGTAGATTAGCAGTTCTCTGCTAGAGGGACAGTTTTCTTCTTGATTTAAGGGTTTTAATTCTACATAGAACTTGACGTGCTTTATAGTTATTGTCTCTTTTAGCCAATTACCATACGTGTAAAGTGAGGAAGGACAAATATTAACATATTCATTTTACTGACAAAAGACCTCAAGAACAGACAAGGTAAGAATGTGTTCCAGATCAAATAGGGACATTACAATTGACTCTAGAATTCAGCATTCTGAATTATTTTTCTGGTGATTTTTTAAAATGTTAAAAAATACCAAAGGATAGAGATTAGCATAACAAATAAAACATAACTCATAAAACAATCACCTAATATCTTTTTATCCTACTATATTAGCAGTCATTCCCATTTCCTAGAGGTAATCACTGTTCTCACTTCTCTTGCCACATATTACTTTGGCTCGTTTATAAAAATTAAATAACAGCTTGCACACACCTTAGAGTGAGCGTCTCTCATTCAACACGTCTAGGGGAGCCGTCCATATTGTGTGAAGCAGTCGTTTTTTTCATCGTCCTTGTCCCATAGGATTTGTTCGTATGCAAATCTCGCCATATATTTATCTGTTGTTGATGGATATATGGGTTATTTTCAGTTTTTGATTACTGTAAATATAGCTGCTATATTGGATCTGTAATATTTGGATAGCCAAAAATTAAACCTTTTATGCCTTTCTTTCTCTTGGCTCCATCAATCCTCTTGATGCATATTTTGGTTTCTACATTCCTAGAAGAAACGGTACAATTTCAAAGATGTGATGTGTTTAGTTTTGTGTTTCATAAGACTGATTTACAAAGAATTTTCTTTTCAGTCATTCACTTTTTCTTTTTCCAACTACTTTGTTCTTGTTCTTTTTCATAGTGTTTTCAACACTATGAAGAAGGAGTAGAGCCCTAATGTAAGAAAAAGGAGTAATTCTATAGATTAAAATTACTGTTGGTCAAGATATGACTCTGGAATTACAAGTAGGTATTAAAGAATAATTCTTTTACATTGCAGATTGCCCCTGTCTGTCTCTCATAACAGTGTTATAATAGGATTCTCTGTATTGCCCCAGAAACAGGTCTGAATTAAATTCTGCTAAATCTGTGATAAATGCTATTGTTGCTTAGCGATACCTGTGTCTAATACTTTGCCCTTGTTCACTTTTATCGTAGAGAATGTCCTTTTCTTATGGATGGGACAAGAACTTTTATTAAAATATTTATGTCATTTTTCTCATTTCTATAGAAATTATAGGCAAAGGGATTTTTTTTTTTTTACCTCTCTCAAGAAGGGGGATGAAACTCAGTGGGTCTGAATCCATGTTCCTTTGATTAAAGATTTATTAAAAGCTTTTCTGTTTCACTGCCAAGCATCTGAGGACAATCCCACAGTCAGGGGCACATGAAGGGCCTTTGAGAAGGAAGGCAGTTAGGTTAATGTTAAGGTTGCGGAGGAAGAGAATAGCCCTGTACAAAAGAGGCTGTTAGCTTTTCTGAGACTGGGAAGGAGACAGGCTTTAGAAGATTTCCATGAGTGGCAGAAACTTATGCCTTATATGCAACAGGGCCTCTCTGGGCCAAGGCTGCAGCATGGTTCTAGGTCCTAAGGTGGGCTACTGAAGATGGTGGCAGGGTCTGTGACTGAGCTGGTTTTCAGTAGAGGGAGCATGAAGAGGGGCTCTGTGGGCACCCAGGGCAGCAGAGAATAAGTGTTGACGGTGTCATCATGGTAAAAGGTGATAATAGTGGCTTTGGTAAGCAGAATAATGGCTTCTTAAAGATGTCCACGTTCCACTCTCAGAAGTTTGTGACTATTTTACCTTATATGACAAAGGGACTTTGCAGTCGTGATTGGTTAAGGATCTTGGATAGGGAGAATATCCTGGATTTACCTGGGTGGGCCCAGTGTAATCACAAGAGTCCTAATAAGAGAAAGAGGGGACAGGACAGGAGAGGCAGAAGAAGAGATGTGAGGGTAGAGGCAAAGGTGTGAGTGATAGGATTGCTGGCTTTGAAGGTAGAAGAGGGCCCTGAGCCAGGGCACGCGGGCAAACTCTAGGAGCTGCAACAGGCAAGGAAATGGATAGTTTTCTCTGAAGCAATGCAGCTCTGCCAACACCTTGATTCTGGTCTATGAGAGTCATTCCAGACTTATGACCTCCAGAACTGTAACATAATACATTTGTGTTGTTTTGTGCTACTGGGTTTGTAGTACTTTGTTATAGGACGTTAATACAGTGGTCACTGTTGCCTAAGCATTGGTTAGAATCTTCCTTCATTTTTTGAGTTTCACAGAAATTTTTCTAAATTTGTGTTTGCCATAGGAAAACTGACCCCACTGCCCCCAAAGCAATCGTAACTGAGATCAAAGATATTATCATTTTAATGACTAGAACTTAGAGTCAGATGTAATTTTATTAAAGAAAGATAAAGTGGTTTCCTGCCATCGTATTGTGCTGCATATATACATCTCAGTGTGCATGATTACTTTAATTCATTGTGACTCAAATCAAGTATCATATGAAGGTTTCCTTAAAATGTGTCTAAGTATAACCCATATGCATTGGTGAGAAATAGTTAACTAATTACAACAGGCATAGCCATAACCTTAGGGCAGAGAGTTCTCTTGACCTGCTGTAGAATTGCTACAAGGTATTTGAAATGGAAAACAGGAAGAACACTTTAGAGCACCTGTTTGAATTTCCAGGCAAGGGAGTGGGGAATTGTTTTAAAGACAAGTCTGGAAGGTAATAAGAAAATACATCGTTTTCACAATAGCAGGACAAAAATAGTTCTTCCTCCTACCAGGGAGAAAGAATTATTATTTTCCTCTTCTAGGGGGAAGCAGCCATGGCCTTGTACAGAGTAGGAAGGTATAGTGCAGGAAGAGGCAGAGGAAAGACACGAAGCACCTGTAACATGACACCTGTCAGAATGCACAATAGCACATTTTGTAGTTTGTCGAGAACTCTTTGAATTGTGTAACTTTGGTCCCGAGGAAGCTGAGGCCATGAAACGAGTGTGCAGCAAAGGTGCATATTGTGTCTGAAGGAAATAGCCCAGAAAAGTTGAGAAGACAGCAAGTCAGGAAACATGATCATGCATATGAAGACAAAGAAACAACAGTAACACTTGGACATATATGTATCTGATGACGGTGACTAAGTTGAAAAGCAGATCCATAGGGACAAATTCTAAAATTTTAAAAGTAATTTTTTTTATCAAGATGTTATGGACGCAATTATGGACGACTATTTTTTCCTTTTTTTAAAAAAAATAAATTTGTTTATTTAAATTAGTTTCAAGTATACAGTACATTAGTTAGACATCTATAATGTCCATAAAACGATCACCCCAAATTGCTCCCTCCCTCCCCTGGCCCTCCATTTAGCCATCATATTAATGCTAACTACATTCCCTCTTCCATGCTCCCCGTGCCCAACTATCAACTACTAATTTGCACTTCTTTAAACCTTCAGCCTATTCTCCCAGCTTTCCAATCCCCCTCCCCTCGGTCCGTCACCAAATTGTCCACTCTATTTGTGAGTCTGTTTTTGATTAGTTTGTTCTTTTTGTTCTTTAGATACTGCATATAAGTGAAATCATATGGTATTTATCTTTCTCTGTCTGACTTATTTCACTCAGCATAATATCCTCTAGGTCCAACCATGTTGTTGCAAATGGTAGGATTTTATTTTTTTAGTGGCTGAGTAATATTCCATTATATATATGAACTATAATTTCTTTATCCAATTTGTTGATAGGCATGTAGGTTGCTTCCATATCTTGGCTATTGTACATTGTGCTGCCATGGATATCGGAGTGCATAGAACTTTTCAAATTATTGTTTTGGTTTTCTTTGGATAAATGCCCTGAAGTACAATTGCTGAGTCAAAAGGTATTTCCATTCTTAATTTTTTGAGGAACCTCCGTACTGTTTTTCATAGCAGCTGTACCAATCCCAGCAAAAATGTATGAGGGTTCCCTTTTCTCCGCATCCTCGCCAACACTTGCTGTTTTTTGATGTATTGATGATAGCCATTCTGACAGGTGTGAGGTGATATCTCATTGTGGTTTTAATTGGCATTTCTCTGATGACTAGCGACCTTGAGCATCTTTTCATATGTCTGTTAACCATCTGTATTTCCTCTGGAGAAATATCTGCTCAGGTCTTCTGCCCATTTTTTAATTGGACTATTTTTTTGTTGTTGTTGAGTTATATAAGTTCTTTATAAATTTTGGATATTAACCCCTTATCATTTTTTTTCTTTTAAATGTTCTAAAGTGGTCATATAATTTTTTAAATTAAAAAGTTGATTGGGAAAACTTTCAGAAGATACCTCCCATTCTTCTATTCCTCCGCCTCCTTCTTCCCTCCATCAATGATGTTTTTTATAGCCAATTATCAATTTCCTTTGCTGAATCTCCTTTTTCCTGTTGTCACATGAATTCTTTTCTAGAGAGAGTCTCCTTTCACAGACTCAGATTGCACAGCATGAGACCCACAGCATCTTCTCTGTAGACAGTATCAGATGCTTATTGGAGTGTCTCGACAAATCTGCTTAGGCATTTGCAACTATCCAAGCTGTTCTTCCCACTCTCAAATGTCTGGTGGAAGGGTGGGACGTAGGAAAGCGATGCAGAAGTTGAATAGCAATAAATACAAGTCTCTGTGGGCTGTTATTGTCTCCCAGGATGCAGAACCAGAACAGTTGGGAAATTTTAATTCATTTTAAAAGCTGGAGTCCTTCCCAAATGGATGATACTGGGTTCAAAGCTGATTTTATGGGGGATGGTGAAACAGGTAAAGTAAATCAAGAGATTATGAACAGAGGGGGCTCCTGGGGCCTTTATATCTCTGCCTTTACTGAACCCCTATGTACCTGTCCAATCTTTATAACTTCAGGGGTGGAGGGAACCTAGTGCCAGAAAGTAATTCATATAGATACTCTTAACTTCTGGTTCCCAGAATCCTAGAACTTCCAAGTGAGTATATGAGTGAGACTTGACTTAACAATGTCTTTCCATCCATGACTTTATCTTTTATTTAGATTCAATGTCCAAGTAAAATATCACTTAGGATTTTGTCTCTATGGATATGATTTGATCATTGGCCTGAGACCTCTCTTGCTTCAAGGAGCCATTGTGCCATGTCCAGCTATGACATAAAATTTGACATCCTGTCCAAGGTTGGTAAGTATGCCTTAGGAGAATAAGGTTGTTTGTTTCTTTCACCCCATTCAATCCTTCACTCTCTTATCCAAGCTGGGGAGGAGGACTCTTCTGCATAATAATACATCAAAGTTGTTCTAGGCAAGGCATCCGTATTAAGCAAGAGAGACATTTGTATTTTCTGCAAATGCCACTTTGAAAAATCCAATGGTAGAGGCAGAAATAGAACCAGGAATCTTCTCAATCTTATTACAGAGGCAGTGTCAAGGTAAAGCCCCCAGGACTAACCACTCTGTGAGAGGGATTTCAGGCTGGCTTATGATAATTTTGTATAAACTGAGAGGCAACTTGATGGAAAAAATAGAAGTGTGTTTTTTATCTTTAATTTATTACTTGAACCTTGTGTCTGCGAGGCTGCTAGTAAGAGTCCGACCTTTTCGGTATGGGGATGAACCTGGATCCCTTCTGTGTGTTTGGTGCCCCAGTTCAATGCTGGGACACTGAGAAAGAGCATGGACCCAGAGGACAGAGTTATAGGAGCATGCTAGGAAATATTGCCTTCTGCCCTGCTGAGCAGCCCATGGAATAAGCTTATGAGCTCCTGCCTAGTTTTGTCTCCTTTTCCAAGGCAACCGCAGAGTAGTCATAGGGAACTGGTCTGAAGGCGTTTTAGGAACACTATATATAAGAATTAGAGTGGCAGGTTGCTAAATTCCTGAGCTGTCAAGGTGAAACTTGCACTAATTTTTCTTTTTCTTGTTGTTGCCATTGTCTCAGAGGGTGAGCATTCAACTTTGATTAAAATGTGCCCTTTTCTAACCATCAGTATATTTGTTCTTTAGTCAAGACAGACAAATCCCTTAGAAGATATTATCAGGCTGGTTCAGTATGAACTATTATGAATCTGTGACAGTTTCGAGACAGAGAGGTCTGAAGTAGCTGACATGTTGCTTATAATTCAAGAGCATTGGTGGAAGTTTTGAAAAACGAACAGACTTTTCTGAACCTTATTACTCACACTAGCCCTCTTTTTTCTTTTTTCTCTACATTTATATGTAACATTTTTCCAGGATGCCTACTACAATTTTTACTAGTCACATATGTGATAAACTTAAGATATTTCTGAGGGCAGCCTTTACTCACAAACTAACCAGTTCCAGTTTGCCTGGGACTATAAACCCTATGTGGGAAGAGCAAAGGAGTATAAAAGAAATGACCAGATTTCATGCCCTTAGTCTCCTAATGATGTGTGCATTCTGCTATTTCCATTATCCATATTTGTAAACAAGGCAAGCAGTGCCTGCCCTGTACAGCTCATGGGCTGGTTGCTGACAGAGTGCGATACAAATGAAGAGGTTTGTTGAAAACGAGGCATCTAGTAATTGCTTTTTATAGATAAGGCAGCAAAATCAACCTAATGGATTCTCATGTTTTATCAAGATAATTCTTGAAAAAACAGAGATTGGAGTTCTAGAATTTCCCTCTTAAAATGGGTGGTGTTCAAAGTCACTGGTGCACAATTTCAGTGGAGTGGTTAGGGACCCATCCAAAGTTCTTGCAGAACTATAATTACAAAGGGCTGACCTTGATTTTCAACTATATAATGGACTAGTTATTGGAGAATATATCCTGTGAAAGAATACCCCCCAAAATTCTTATTAAAATGAATTTTAAAATGGCTAAGCTGGCAGTAAAATAAGGGAAATTGCAGTAGGCTAGAAACAATGAGAAATCATGAATCTAGACAAGTAAATAAATATTGGAGCTGGCCTTCTTCTGGGGGCATTTATCGTGGTAGGTCACACATATGCATGGGTAGATAATGGCTGGGTCTAACAATAGAGATCAGACCAGAGATCTTTGAATAAAGCTGATTCTCTTACAAGAATATTTAGAAAACAGCATACCTCACAAGGCAGATGACGGAGGTACTGTCTGTTTTTGCCTTAGCTCTGGGTGGAGAGGGGGAAGCACATATTCTCCAGATGATTCCCGATTTCAGTCAAGCAGACACATGAGTTTGGGAATGGATATCCCACTCCCTACGGGACCTGTAGAAAATTTAGTCTAAAGTGCTCCTGGATTGGTTGCGACTCCCGGTACCTGGTAGAAGGCAAAACAACAACAACAACAACAACAACAACAACAACAACAACAACTCTGGAAAAAACATTTTAAACCAAGACTTCAAAGAATTTCTGCAGATAAATTTTGAAGTCATAAAACATATGAAAAATAAGCTACCGTAAGCAAGAGCCAACTGAAACAACAAATAACAGAATCAAACTTTCAAGAATAGAAATTTTAGAATATTCAAATATGACATATAAAATAGTTGCGTTATAATATGGTCTAAGGAAATAAAAGAAAGCATTGAAACTATAACAAAAGAACATGTACCTATTGAAAGTAATCAGGGATATTTGAAAAAGAACTGAAAGAGAACTTTTAGAAATAGAAAAGATAATAATTCAAATTAGAAGTGCCATAAAATTAAACAGCAGGTTAGACATAACTGAAAAAAGTAAATCAATTAGTAAACTGGAGGGAGGGTTATCTCTGAAGAAATTGTCAAAATACAGCATAGAGAAACAGAGATGGAAAATAATACAGGGAAATTAAATACAGGCTAAAATCACAGTAATAACGTCCAGTTTATTGGATTAAGAATAAAGATAGAGCTAAGTCACTGGACAACAGTTTATAAATCAGGAAGGAGGATAATGGCAGTAAAAACATTCTATGATGCTTGTGTTTTTATGAAGATTATAAAGATAATCACTTAGAAATATTAAATATTCCTATTGAAATTTCCAAAGTAATCACCAAAGAATGGAAGTAGAATTTATGTTGTCCAACCTATTTGCTTATTGTTTCTCCCGTGTTCTTTTTCTCCTCTTAAAGTACTTCATAGTAGATATTCTAGATACTGCTCATGATGGCAGTGTTTCGTTCAGTGTATTTATCTTTCTTTGTAATTTCCCACTGAATTTTAGGAGAATTTGTCAAACATGTCTTCTAATTCATTTGCTTGTTTTGCTGTTATCTAATTCACTCTACTGTAAAATTCATCTCTCTCGATTTTCATCTGAAGACAATCTTTATTAACCCATATCATTTCCTTTTCATGTATACAATACAGATTGGAACATGACTAAATTACATTTCACGAACTTTACAATACTTGTCACAATACACTGAAGTTATTTGTTATGATTCCTCAAGTTGTTTACTTTCTTTTACACTACTAAAAATTTTCTATTGTCTAGTAATTTTTATTTGTCATCCTCACAGGTAGATGTTGTTTATGCATTCTGTCAGAGATTATTTCTTTAGCTCTTTTAGTTCCAGATAAAGAGGAAAATGGAGATTTGTATTCTGTGATGTTCGATATTGTCCATTTTAGAGAGAGGCACAGAAGCATGTCTGTGTTTGGAAACTTCATGATTGCAGCAAAGAGTTGATCTATCCAACAAATATTTATTGAGGGCCAGCTGTGTGTCTGACACTGCTGGTCACTGGAGATATGATGACAAATATGACAGACCCAGTCCTTGCTTTTATACAGCTTACAGACTCCTGGAAGAGTCTTATATCAAATAATTACACAAAAATCTAATTACCAGTGGTGGTAAGGTTTATAAAAACTTACTGATTTATTGGTGAATTGGAGAGGCCGATAGGAGACTATTGTTCATAGCATAGTGAGCATAGAGAAGAATCCAGGGAGGCAGGAGGGGCAGGTCACACAGGGCCCTGTTGGATGCATTCAGAACACTGAGAATAATCCGAAAGCAATGGGAAGCATTGGTGAATATGAAGTGGGTGAATGGTATATTTAAATTTGAATTTTAAAGGCCTACTCTAGCTTCTATTATGGAGGATGTGTCATAGGAGCCAAGTGGTTATGGGGAGACCATTTTAGAATTTTCTTGCAGCCAGTTGGGCAAGACACGATTGTGGCTTGGACCAGGCTTGTTATAATGGAGATGAAACTAAACATATTTAAGAGGTTTAGGTGGGACAGTCTTATTAAGAGGAATGGATGTGAAAGGTGAGAAGGAAGGATTTCATTCATTGTTTGTCTAGTAGCCTAGATTTATCTGGAGGCACACTTCTCTGTCTTGGCACTCTACCTTAGCAATGAGCTCGCTTAGACTGCCATCTACTCCAGGTGGGAATGACACTAAGAATGAGTTTCTCTCTTCATGCCAGTCTTCATGCTGGCATTCTACTTAATGAAGTTACTGGTAGATTCTAAATGTCCCTATTATCATCCCACTGCCAATTCCTGGCTCCGTGACTCATGAGGTAATATGTGGGATTGAGAGTGCAGATTCTAAAGCCAGACTGAGTTTGAATTTTGGTTCTTCCACTTACTATCAGAGTGGCTTGTGGCAAATTGCTTAATTATTCTCGCCTTCGTTTTCATATCTAGAAAATTGGGATAATTCTAGTATCTACTTCCTTCTGGTGTTGTGAGGTTTGAGTTACTATTTATGAGGTACTTGAAATAGTGCAGGACACATTGTAAGTGCTCTAACATTAGTAACAATCATCATTACTCTGATTTTATGATGACTGGAGATCTGCTGGGATCTTGTCCACTTACTTTCCTGGCAATCACTTCTATTCTTGCAGGGTGTCTTTTTCCATTGTGGTTCAACATATGCTATAGTTGCATAATTAAAAGATTTTTTTTTTCTAGCTATGTGCAGTACCCAGTGCTTTTCCTCTATTAAAAAATTCTTTGCTTACTTAATTGGGAAAGTGGGTTATGACCACAGCTTTAAACAGAAATTCTCTACTAACTCTTAATAGTTACCAGGTCATGTGTTTCTGGCATATTCATTTATTAGATGGTTGAGAACTGATGTGGTATATCTAAGAAGTTGGTCTATGGACATCAGCAGAAGGCAGATATGTGACATAATGAACAGTTATGAAAGGAAAATGTATCAGTCAGGCTTCAACCAAAGAAATAGATCCAGTAGGAGATATATTTTAAGAGATTGATTGCATAACATTGGCATATGGGATTGTGAGGGCTGTCTAAACAAGTCTGAAATTCTTGGGTTGTCAGGAAGGGCAGGCTGACCTCTCAGGCCCAAACTAAAGCCACAGTCCACAGGCAGACTGTCTTCTTCAGGAAAGCAAGATTCCAGTTCTAAGGTCTATCAGCTGATTGAGTTAGGACCACCCTGATTATCTGAAAATAATCTCCCTTAAAATCAACTATCTATAGACTTGAATCACATCTATAAAATATCTTTAGCAAAACCTAGGTTAGTGTTTGATTTAATAACTGGGGATTGTACCCTTAGCTAAGATTACATATAAAACACCATCACAAAAAAAACAATATTTGAAAGCTCTTAGGAACTAGTTTGTTTGTTTCTTTGTTTGGAAGTTATACGGTCTAGAAATGAAGTCTTTGAGAAATCAATTTCAGATGTCTGGAAAACTTTTCTTCTAATGCTTGAACTTTACTATTTGGATTTTAAAAATAATTGTTGAGTTTTCTTTACTGTTTCAAATTTATTTATCCTGTATTAGTTGACTACCCTTCTTCCTCCCACTGTCCTCTTCTCCAATAAAATTCACCGTATTCTCAATCAGATGACAGTGGTATCCGTTAATTTTGGGATGTGCAACCTTCTATATAGCTTCTTTTCCGAACTCATTTTTTAAAAATATTATTCTATCATCTTCATTTTTTGTTGTTAACTTCTTAAAGATTGGAGAAGCTACGATGTTTTTTCTCTCTCTCTCTCCCTGCTTCTTTCTCTCTTTCTCTCTCTCTCTCTCTGCAATTTTACATCCCTGAGTGAGCTTCTACATAGTACTTCCCAGTCTTACCCATTGCTGCCTTGAGCAGAGGGCTGAACGTGTTTTATCATCCTAAAGGTGTCTCTAGCCAGCAGCAGAGCTAGTCAAGTAAATTAATAATTTCACACTGTGTGGGCAGAATTTATTGACTACACAAAAATAAGACAGGGAACATTGTGAGTTGAGACTATCCTATCTATGTCACCTTCATTGTCTGATATTAATTTAGAGAGTTCAATTTTAGTTAACCTGATCTTTAGCAAGTTGAAATCAGCTGGGGGTGAAACAAAATAACAAAAAAATCTAGGGGAGCCAGCAACCTACTGATGCCATTCAGAACAGTATGCTCTGTGGACAAGAAATGATCCAAAAATTGAGGAAAAAGAGGGCTAAAACAAGTATCAGGAAATCAATTGAGGACAATGGAGTAAGAAAAAAGAGAAATCTCAGGGAAATGGCAAAAGCCATAAAAGCTAAGCAAATGGGGAGCAAACTATAAAACAAATTATATGATTTCTCGAAAAATATGGCAAAAGGACTTTGAGAAAGGACAATGTATTTTCTTCAGTTGTGATATACTGAGTTTATCAGCATTAAATTCGGTCAAAAGCTCCTAAGAATTATTTCTTCAGGATCATCATTTTTTAAAACTTGCCATTAATCTATTTCCCCTCCATTCACTCAAATATTTTTCCATTCTTTTATTTAATTTTAGATATAGTTTAGAGCAGTGATTCTCAAAGTGTGGACTCTGGACCAGCTGCATCAGTATCACCTGGGAAATTGTAGAGATGCAAATTCTCAGGGTGAGTCTCAAACCTATTGGATTAGTAACACTGGGAGTGGGGTTCAGCAATCTGTTTTATCAAGCCCTCTAGAAAATTGTGATGCAAGCTCAAGTTTATGAAGTACTGGTTAAAATATAAAAATGTCTTTAAGAATGTCAACTTTAATTACCACATTTTTCATTTCCCGAATTCTGGTTAGAGGATGCTAAGCCTACTGCCTATTCCATTACTTCTTGTAGGTTTGTTTCTTTCACAATGTCTAGACTCACTTCTAGTACAGAATAAAGGCATGCACAGATTTTTGTTTTTGTCTGTTAAATAGAAGTGCAAAAAGTTTTCCTACCATTTCTGGTCCTTTTTATCTTGGTGCTGTCCTCAAAATAAATTTCTCTATCGGTCTGAAGCACACATAAATTTTTACTTTTAGTGATTTGATATATTGCAAATGCCCCTTGGAGTCATGTCAATTTTATTTATAATCAGGCTCCCTAATATGCTCATGCTAAGAAGTGACTCTCTCAACCTTTTGAAGTGACTCACAACAAATTTTCCTTGAAGGGCTCCTCTTACAGAAGCCATGTATATTTGATATTTCTTGTTCACTCTGTCCTGTAGTTTTCATGAAACATAAAATAGACCAATCAGTTGTATCTACTTTCTTTCTTCCATATTGCTGCATTATGTTAATCCAATCTCACCTTTTTTTTTCTTCTTCTGTTATCCTGTTTGTAATAGATGTCAGCTACACCCTCCATATGTCTACACATTCCTTTCTATGTCCAGGACTGAGAGGAGGATGGGGTAGATGCAGTAGGAGGATAGGGTTGTTAGTTGAAAGCTAAGGGATTTCTGATGGCCCTAGTTTTCTCCTTTGAAGTAGGAGTGAGGTCATCTGTTGAGACTAGAGGGAAGGAAGTGAATTGAGGTGATGGAGAAATATGGTTTTACTGGTGATTAAACTATGAGAATACTCCTAAGCCATGTTGTGAGTCCCCATTTGCCTGATTTCTATGCCCCACTCATACCGAGGACCCCAGACCTTCCCATGATTCAACATTTAGAAGATAGCATTGTCCAGCACCAGAGCTTCATACAACCCCTTTTCCTGATCAACAGATGTCTATTCCTTACTGGTAGCTAAATAGTTTGAAGTTTATCATGATCAGGGATTTTATGAGAGAAGAAAATAATTGATATGGGTGTTATATAGAGTGAGACAGTCAAATGACCACAGAAATGCACTAGCCTTCATGAAGGCTTTATGAAGGGCTCAGTGGCTGGTGGTCATCATTATGGGACTTTCTCAGGAGCAGGCCAGGGGAAAGCAGTTAGTTGAGTCCATGAGGGATTCGATTTTGCCAAAAGAGTTTAATAAAAGGACAATGAGGCTGAAAAGAGTTCATATCTCTACTATATCAAGAAAATTTGTGCAAAAAAATGAAATGGGCAAAAAGATTACCAGTAAGGTATCCTGTCAGTGAAAGCTAGTAGATGGTTTAGCGTATTCTTGGGAATCTTCTCAATCTGTGAGTCTGTATCTTTCATCGTCTTTAAGCTACTTTACAACTCTATAAGATGTAGAAAACATGGCAATGTAAATTTTTTTGTCCATAAAAATGCATGCAAATTTTGTTTAGTGGAGATGTAATTTGATGCTTATCATGTGGATATTCCTTAACAAATTCATTTCATCATTCTTGATTATCTATATATGTGTTTGTTATTCAGATTCCCCTTTGAACTGGTTTTATATATTTTACCGAATTTCTCATTAGTTAATGAGTTAAATAAATTATTTTACACATGTTCATTTTATTTTTGCATGAGTGTCAGGACTCTATCATCTATCATCTAATCTATCTATCTATCTAAATATCTATCTATCTGTCTATCTATCTATCTATGTATCTATGTACGTATGTATGTATGTATGTATGTATGTATGTATGTATGTATGTATGTATCATCTATCATCTATCATCTATCATCTATCTTATATCTTATAATAGTTTTAACTTCTTAATTCCACTGGTCAGGCTGGCATTGTCTACTAACAGATACATTCTTTCCATTCACTTGCTCATTAGCAAATATTTACAGAACACTTGTCATGTGGTAGGTCCTAAGTTTGATTTAATGTTTCTCTGGACAGATTTTACCCGGACATTAACCCCATTCACTGTGCTGACATCTTAGCATCATTCACTTGCTAGTGAAACTTATTTAATATATCTCACCACATGGGGTGTGGTGACCATGCATTATTTTTCTTAATTTTTTAGAAAGAAATACTATTTTGAGAAGTAAACCTGGGACCAGAACCTAGGCTTCCTCACTTGTGGCTTTGTGTCTTCTTTATGCCTCCTTATAGTCCCCGATCCCAGAGTGGGCAATGCCAAATATTTGTCAATTTAATTAGCTTTCTAGGAAGTCAGAATGGAGCTGTAGAGATCAAGGGAAGTTTACATGAATAAAATAAGTAAAAGAGGTCTATAAGAATACCAAGAACACGGCAGGAAGTGCAGTGAAGTAAGAAGAGCTGAGCAGAGGGTTTTTTGTGTACTTTCTAAACATTTGCTGCTCCCTTGCCATTTTCCTCAGAGACCTATTTGCTTCTCTTTGCAGTCTGGCTCGATCCATTTATATTTATTTGAATGTTTGTTTCTCTTTTTTCTTGTTCATTTTCTCTGTAGCCTTCAGTCATTCTTGACAAGGTGATTTTAGCCTCATTTTTGGTTGGTTCTTATTTTATTTTCTTTCAAGAGATGAAAAATTCTACTTTTACTGGGGGGAAAAAAAGGTAGTATTTTACAAAATTTTCAGTCTTGCAGATTGGAGAAAAGATTTGTTGTTGCTATATTAGGAAAGAGAAATACTCTTGAAAATAAAGAGAAACAAGTTATATTAAGAGTAAGAAAAAAAGACGCTTTAATAAGAACTATTGTCACTAAAGCATATCTGAATACATTATCTTTAAATTGAAACATTTCACAAATTTTAAAATAGATATCCCCTTGTCAACTCAAAGTAATAACATTTATCTGATTTGTTCAGGGAAAATAAAAATGAAGTCCTCTTGGGTGTTTTTGATGAAGCACTGAAAATAAATTCCACTTGAGAATTGTGTTCTCTTATGAATAGAGAACAAACTCTTCAAAAACATACAACATGCTTTGAATATTTCATCCAAGTGCAAATTGTTTCTTGGGGAAAAAATGTAGTAACACATTTAAAGAATTATGCAGTCAAATTTGTTATATATAATTTTCCTTTGGTGACAATTACAGATATCTCTAAAGATAGACCCAAGTTTGAACTTAAGTAAATAAGGAATTTATTTAATAAGAAAACTATCCAGTTTAAGGAATTCATAGAAAACATGTTTTGGAGCAAAACCTGTCTTATATTGCAATATTCAGAGGGGATTATTTAGAAAGAATAAACTTTGAAAGAAATGGCAATGGCCACAAGCAAACTTGTCCAAGGCCCCAGGGATAGATTTTTCAACATGGGCTCCTGAGATAGGTGAGGCCTTATGTATGGCACTGATAAGGTTTTGGCAAGGGAAGATAATTAATTACATCTCCTTTGTAATTCTCCTTTTCCTGAAACAGTTTACTTCCTTTCCGACACTCTCCCCGCAATCTCTGATGATTAGGCATATGCCCAGAGAAAGCTTCACAGCCATGGATCCTGAGTCAGATCAAGTCGGCCCGCTTTGAAATGAATGTACAATTCCTTCGATAGAATTAGTTTTTGAGAACTCCAACCCAGTTGGTCTAAACAGTCTCTGTTGTCATTGAATTAGTCATTTCTCTTGTCATTTCTGTCTTCTACCCATTAGTTTAATTGTAAATGGAAAATATATATATATTTACTCATGCATGTTTTTCCTTTGTTGACATTTTAGATATACGTAAAGACTAATTTAAATATTTAAGTAGAAAAAGTGATGGGAATATGGAGAATAAGATATGAGAGGCATTGAGAAGGAAGAGCAACATAAATTGGAGATTAACCTGATGTAGGTATGGAAGAGCTACCAACCTAAGGGGATTTCAAGTACCGAAATCGTGGAGGGATTTTTATGAGAGTACATGGTTGCTTGTTTCAAGTCATTCAAAGAAATCAAAAAAGACTACAGTTTAGAAAAGATCACTAAATTCGTTCATTCAGAGGTAATTAGTAAATGTTCAAGATGACTGTTTCTGTAGAGTTGTGAGTCAATTATTCTACTTCAAGGAGTTGTAGATGGGGTGGGCCCTGAGGAGGCAGAATCAAAGATTATAAATTGCACACGTATAAAATTTTGTTAAAAGAATCAGGAAAACAGCACTGTGGCCAGAGGGGACCAATGGAGTAACCTTGGTCAGTTTGGGCTGCTATAACAGATTACCGTAGATGGTGGTTTATAAACCAGGGGTCTCATTCCCCAGAATGCAGGCTGGTGCTGGATCGTGGCCTGTTAGGAACCGGGCCACACAGCGGGAGGTGAGTGGTGGGCCAATGAGAGAAGCTCCATTTGTATTTGCAGCCATTCCCCAGCACTATCATCACCGCCTCAGATCTACCTCAGATCATCATAGGAGCACTGGTCCCTGGTGCCAAAAAGGTTGGGGACCACTGTTATAAACAACAGAAATTTATTTCTTTCAGTTCCAAAATTAAGGCACTAGTACATTGGTGTGTGGTGAGGGCCCACTTCCTGGTTCACAGACAGTCGTCTTTTTACTGTGCCCTCACATAGGGTCTCTTTTACAAGGACACTTATCCTATTCATGAAGGCTCTGCCTTCATAACCTAATCACCTCTCAAAAGCTCCACCTCCTAAAACCTTCACACTGGGGATTAGATTTCAATATAATGAATTGGGGGTGGGGGTAAAAATTCAGGTTATAGCAAGAGTCAAGTAAATGTTTATCCTGATACTGAAGGCCTGAGCATGATTGCAGAGAGTGGGGAGAGGTTGGTAGATGGTGTAGGAGGGAGGCAGGGAATATCAGGAAGTAATGATCATAGAAGAAGAGAAAAGAGAAGGTAACCTCAAGGGTAAGGAGGGACATTATGTCCTCTGCAGTAGGAGGGAAGAAAGATAAAATGTGCCTGCTGGTATTATTCTAAGTGCTTCACTTAATTTTCACAACAGCTGTAAAACACTCAGGTCATCGTTGCTATTTTATAGTTGAGGAAACTGAGGCTTAGGGAGTATAAATCATACAACCGATAAATTCAGAGCCAGGGTTAAACCCAGGTTTCTTTGATTCCAAAATATGTGCTTATCACCACAGCACTAGCATCAAATTGCCAGTACTTAACCATTTTTTGACCTAAAAACTTTGGCAGTTTCATATGATCCAACTAATAGAATTAGTTGAGGTTTATAAGAAATAAAGTGGGAAAATTTTTGCCTGTGTAATCATGCAAATCTTTACTTCTTTTAAAATGACTTTTTTTTTTTTTCTCCTTCTCCTTGATTCAAACTAGCCTTATACTCATTTGCTGCTTTCCTTTCCTTATGTTTCTGCATACTGCAGGACCAATCCCTTAATTATTAAGTCCTTAGGTCAGCATCAAATAGTCTTAGAAACAAAGCCTCAGGTCTGTTGACCACAAAAACAGAGTGTCAGTCAAACTAAAGATAACATCTTGTAGTTCCATATCTATGAAGGCGGAAGGACCCTATTGGCGTCCTCTTGAAATTACAGAAGGATGCCATGACTGACATCAGGACCTGATGCACAAATCAAGTGCCTCCTACTCTATCTCCAACCAATCGGTAGAGCCCACAACCCCAACTCCTTTAGCTACAATGACTAATGAGTTTTTCCCTATATAACCTATACCCTAGAGGCCATCAGGGAGCCAGGTCTTTGAGCACTAGCTCATTTGTGTCTCTAGGCTCGGTTCCATTTCCTTAAACAAACCATTACTTTCTTTGCTACAAACTCCTATTTTGTGTCTCCTTTGGCTCTGACACATGCAGGCAAAACAAACCTCTTGGGTTAGGTAACACTTGATGATGACCTTTGCATTGCTCAGAAGTCATATTATTGGTAAACAACAAAATCTACTCAGGTTACTTTATGAGGAGAAGTAATTTGGTTAATTCTATTATTTGGCTTATAAAATTTTTAGGAGAGCCATAGAGCAAAGCCATGAGGCCACACAGCCAGGAACAAGGCCCTTCTACATCCTGGGGCTATTCTGGAATCTCAAACTCAAGATGACAAAAAGCAAACTAATCCTTTCTCACTTCTTTCTGTTTTTTGTTGTTGTTGTTGTTGTTGTTGTTAATGGCATCAAGTTTTATCAAGTGTTATCATAGTCTCACTATCATGGAGTCTTGGAGTTATCATTTCATCATACTTCAGTTGATTCATTGAGATTCAGATTGGTTAATTCATTTCATCTCCTTATCTGCCCTGTTGCCAAACCCTGATAGTCTAATACATCTTTCATTTATTTTCTCATTATTCTCCCTGGATTGTCTTTTCTCCCTAATTCTGCCTGTTTAACACTTGCCTGATTTTCTAGTTTCTTTTCGAATACCAGTTCTTCCAGGAAGCCTTTCATAATCTCCAATAGGCAGAGTCATCTGGCTTCCTCGTGACCTCCAATAATACTGTTCTTTATCATGGTATAGATTTCATGTGTCCTTACAGTAAAGTGTTGGTTTGAATACTTTCTCTCTCCTACTTTTCTCTCACAGGTCAAATCTCCCTACCATTCTTTGCGTTTCTTGTGGCTCCCAGAACCACCACAGCAGGTGTTCAGTATTTGTTTACTGAAAGTTCAGCAAAATTTTTAGCTCCAGGGGTCAACAAAGTAGTTAGGAACAGTGACTGGCTTAATAGTCAAAGAAAAAAAAATGGATTAAAAAAAAAGTGGCGGGTTTTAGAAAAAGTTAATGAGAAGAAATGGTGAGAGAGCAAGAAAATAGAAAGCCGTTAAAAATATTTATTTAACAAACTTTTATCGGGTGGCTAGAATATTTTAGGCAGTGTTCCAGGCACTGGGGATACATCATTGCACAATTTTCAAGGTCTCTGTTCTCATGCAGCCTATATTCTAGTGGAGAGAGGGGAGGCAATAAGCAGATACATATATAAAATGGCAGACTGTGGTAAGTGCTATAAGAAAAGTAAATCAGGGTAAGAGTCTGGTGAATTGTGGTGGTGAGAGATGCAGTAGTTAGTTGGTGGTCAGTGAGGGCATCATTTGAACAGAGATCTGGATGAAGTAAGGGATTTCTGGGCAAAAAATATTCTACCAGAAGATGTGTAAATGCTAAAGTTTGTGCTGGTGCGTTTGGCACTTTGGAGGAACAGCAAGTAGACCAGTGTGGTGGCAAAGAGGATGTTCAGAGAGAGTGTCAAAGAGACAGTTGAGTTGCGAGTTACAGGAACCACGAACAACTGCCTTGAACTATTGGACCTTACCACTGCTGTACTATTGCTATGCAAATGAGGCTTTTTGACATTTATGGGATTTGGTGGTTGGGATTAATACTTACTCATCTGCATACCATGTTTCCATAGAGTGGAGGGTTCTTCTGTTCTCTTTCCCAGGAATTAGCAGTGTCAAAATGATACTTAAGCATAGTGGGTACCTGTGCTAGCTTCTGGACACCTCCTACGTAGGTCAGGCTTGCTCAGCATGACCTGCTGCTCCAAATAAGGGGAAAGGATATGGAAGTTAAGATTCGACCTCAGTTTCTCATAGCATTCTCTAAACTAGTTTTATGGAGCTCTATATTCTTACTTTATTAGCCTCGGTCAATTCTTTGGTACCTAAAACTTTCAAGGAAGCCAGGACATGATGAAAGACTCACCAGATTCCCTGTAAAAGCACTGCCCCAGAAGTCAGGTTTTTGTGTCAGCTTTCCTTTCTCAAATCTCTTTTTCATCACTAATTGCAGGGGTTCTCAACTTTGGCATTATTGACATTTTAGGCTGGATAATTCTTTGTTATGGTGGGGAAGGGGTGCACTGTGAACTGGGAGGTATTTAGCAGTATCTCTGGTTTCTACTCACTAGATACCAGTAGCAACCCCAGCCCCTAGATTGTCAAAAGTCCCAGACATTTGCCAGATGTCCCCGGGGGTTAAAAGTTGCCCATGGTAGAGAACCACTGTTTTAACGATCTTGGGGAATGGAAGATTCCAAAAAGAGAACAATGAATATGTACTCCATAGTTACACTAGCAATTACTACCTTTCCTAGGATATTGGAAATATTCCATAGCATGCTATCGTTTTCCTCCAGAAACTATAGACAGGCCCTTCAGTTTATATTTTTGAAGTTCTTTTTTTTTTTTTTCAATCTCGTGGTTCAGAATAATCAATACATTTAAAAATCATTTTTTCCTCAAGGTAGAATAACAAGTCAAAAAAATATCCAGGCTTTGCTTTTCTCCCCTTCTAAACAGTTTTTCTCTAGTCAAGATAGTAAATGGTTTCTGCATCAAGATGAATTCAACTATAAGATGTTGATGCACTCCAGTTAAACAGCTGCCTTTGTTTATTCATCCTGTACAGGCATTTTAAAGTGCAGAAAACCTTCCCTTTATGTCTTTTTCTCTATAGCTACAACAGCACATTTGGAATTACCAGGCTTTCCCAAGGTGGAAAGGACAAAACCATTTTGGGAAGTGATACTTGACTTTTCAAGGGTGAAGTATTTGTCTTTTCTTCTTCACTCACTTATTAAGGAGCAAAAACATAGAGGCTCTGGACTGTCACAGACCCGACTAATGGAACACATGGAATATGGTATTCGAGGGTCAAGCTGTCTTTATACTCATCAGACGTGATGAGTATGCCAAACTTATTTCCAATAAACCTCATTTTTATGCCATCCCCAACTCATATTCTCAGCTTGTATTTAGTATTATATATAACAAATTATTGAAATACCAAAATTGTAATGAACAACCCCAAATAGAAAACCAAGGCTACGCTGTGTGTTCTTTTATTTACTAGGTTTTTTTTGTCTTTAATTTGCTTGTTGTGATTTACATAAGTTAATACATCAGTGTTTCAGTTGCAAATTGGCAACTGTTTGTTGATTTATTGATGATAGCCATTCTGACAGGTGTGAGATGATATCTCATTGTGGTTTTAATTTGCATTTGTCTTATTGGTGACCTTAGCATCTTTTCATATGTCTGTTGGCCATATGTATGTCCTCTTTGGAGAAATGTCTGTTCAGGTCCTCTGCCCATTTTTAAACTTGTTTGTTTCTCTAATGTTAAATGGTATGTGATCTTTATATGTTTTGGGTATTAACCACTTATTAGATGTGTAATTTGTGACTATCTTCTCCCAGTTGGCAGGTTGTCTTTCATTTAGTTGATGGTTTCTTCACTGTGTAGACCTTTTTAGTTTGATGGAGTCTCATTTCTTTCTCTTTTTTCTTTTGTTGCCATTGCCCATAGAGATATATCCACAAAAATGTTGCTAAGACTAATACTAAAGAGTTTACAGCCTGTGTTTTATCCTAGGAGTTTTGTGGTTTCAGGTCTTAAATTTCAGTCTTTAATTCACTTTGATTTTATTTTTGTATATACTGTAAAAAGTTGGTTTCATTTCTTTTTTTTTTCTTTTGCATGTATCTGTCCCACTTTCCCAGCATCTCTTATTAAAGAGGCTGTCTTTACTGGCTCTTTACAATATACATTGTACATTCTCATCTCCTTTGTCAGATTGATTGACCATATAGGCATGGGTTTATTTCTGGGCTATTTTATTACATTGATATATATACACAAATACATATATATATAAATAAACATATATATATATATGTTTTTATGCCATTACCGTACTATTTTGATGATTGTAGTTTTCTAGTGTAGTTTGAAATTCAGGAGTGTGATACCTCATTCTTTCTTTCTTGAGGTTTCCTTGGCTATTCAGGGCCTTTTGTGGTTCCATATAAAGTTTAGGATTAGTTGTTCTAGTTCTGAGAGAAATGCTATTGCTATTTTGTAGGAACTGCACTGAATCTGTATATTGCTTTGGGTGGTAAGGACATTTTAACAATATTAATCCTTCCAATTGATGGGCATGGTATATCCTTCCATTTATTTGTATCCTCTTCAATTTCTTCAGTGTCTTACAATTTTCAGGGTTCAGGTCTTTCACCAGTTTAAATTTATTCCTAAGTATTTTATGCTATTTGAAGCTACTATTAATGGGATTCTTTTAATTTCTCCTTCTGATAGTTTATTATTGGTGTAGAGAAATACAGCAGATCTCTCTATATTGATTTTGTTTCCTGAAAATTAATGAATTCATTGATCAGCTCTGATAGTTTTTTCAATGGAGTTTTTAGGGTATCCTATATGTAGTGTCACGTCATCTGCAAACAGTAGCTGTACCTCTTCTTTTCTGACTTCGATGCCTTTTATTTCTTGTTTCTTGCTGTGGCTAGGACTCCCAGTAGTATGTTAAACAGAAGTGGTTATTGTGGGCGAACTTGTCCTGTCCGTGATTGTAGAAGGAAGTCAGCTTTTCACGATTGAAGATGTTAGCTGGGGGTTTGTCATATATAGCCTTTACTACGTTAAGGTATGTCTCCTATACCCACTTTGTTGAGAGTTTCTATTATAAAAGGATGGTTTTTGTCAAGGATGTTGAGCTTTTTCTGAGAAACGATTTTTACCGTTCATTCTTTGATGTATCACATTGATCGGTTTATGGATGTTGAACCATCCTTGTATTGCTGCAATAAATCTCCCTTCATCATAGGGTATAATCCTATAATGTATTGTTGAATCCAGTGTGCCAATATTTTGTTGAGAAATGTTGCATGCATGTTCATCAAGAATATTGGCCTGTAGATTTCTTTTTATCTAAGATGTTTGTTTGGTGTCTGTATCAGGACAATACTCGTTTTGTAAAATGAGTTTGGAAGAGTTCCTCTTTCTTCAATTTTTTGAAATAGTTTAAGAAGGATAGGCATTAATTTTTTCAATGTTTGCTAGAATTCACCTGTGAAACAATTTGATTCTGGACTTTTATTTGTAGAGAGTTTTTTGATGACTGCTTCAATTTCATTGGTAGGAATTGGTCTGTTTAGATTTTCTGTGTCTTTCTGTTTTAGTCTTAGGTTACGTGCTTCTAGAAATTGATCCATTTCTTATAGATTGTTGAATTTGTTGGCCTATAATTGTTCTAAGTATTCATTAATGATTCATTGTATTTCTGTTCTTTGTTTGTTCTTCTTTTCCTATTCCTTTAAGTATAAAGTTAGATCGTTTTTGAGACATTTCTTGTTTCTTGAGGCTTCTCAGTTTTGGAAGGCTCTAAGTTTCATAAAGCTATTAATGACTTTAGAAGGCAGCAGTCTGGTGAGAAAGAACTTGGGAATCATTGTAAAATATTCTCTAAGGATACTCATTCAATATATTGCTGAGGCCAAAAGGTCAAATAAAATATTAGGCATTATCAAAGAAGATACTGAATCCACATTCTGATACCTTTGTACTGTAAATACAGTGGGCAGTTCTGACAGTTAACAACAAAAAAGATATTAGAGTTAGAGAAACTCAGAAAGAAAGCAACTGGGAGGAGGGAGAGAGAATGAGAGAGAGAGAGAGAGAAAAGAAGAAGGAGGAGGAGGCGGCGGTGGCAGAGGTGGCAGCGAGGGGAAGGAGGAGAGCAGGGGAGAGAGGAAGGGAAACCTCACAAGTGAGCACGAGGGTGCCCACATGTATACGAAATATAGATCTGAGGAAGAAGAGATTGGGAGACTGGGCTGCGAGTTAGACCTACATTTGGAAAACAAAAGACTGGGAAGGAACTTGATTAATATCCATAAAATCACAAACAACCTAGATATTAGAAAGAAGGGCATGTTAAAAAAATCTTGAAGACCTAGGATAGAGAAGTTTCTTTAGAATCTTGAGAGAGACATTTAATATTAATACAGAAAAGTATTGGTTAGCTAGGTTGAAGACATCCTGTTGAAACATGTTAAGAGGTGCTGTAGTTAGGGAATGAAGACAATCAAAAAGGGTTGGGATGTAGATATTTAGGATTGACAGTTATGACTCTCATGAAAAGCAGGGCTAGATCTAACCTTTCTTTGTAGAATTTAGATTGGAATCACAAGTTGGATGGATTAAATATGGATCTGATTAAGGAAATTCTTATTTTCATGTCTCAGTGTCGATAATTAGAATTAAATTACATATCATGATTTTCAACCACCAGCTTCTTCACTTTATGTCCTTCCTTTGAATTACCACCAAAGAGAAAAATTTAGAAAAGTTTTCTTACAAAACTCAATGGAATGGTCAGCTAATTTCTGGTCGGATTGACAGATACCTGAAAGCCAGTTTGAATCCCTAGCTTCACTACTGACATCTATAAAGAATGACGACAGTGGTTCATATTTCTATAGCAGTTACTGAGGCACGTATATAAACATAGCCTTTGTAATAACCCTATAGGCAGGTGCCCTTCTTACCCCCATTACACAGATGGGGACTTTTATGTAGAGAGAGGTTAACTTGCCTAACATCATACAGTTAGTGAGTGAAAGAGCTGGTATTTAAATCCAAAAAAAACACTACAGGCTTAACCACGTGTATGCCATCTTCTGCCCGTTAGAGGAATTACAGTGATTCCCATGAAGCAACAGTTTAACCAGGAGGCACTGTGTAAACAGTCCAGGGATGACCATAAGTGAAGGAGGAAATAACTCAACAACAATTAGATTAACTGTTATGGGGATCAGCACAACTGTCATTTAAGGCTCCAAATATTGAGCCATTCAGAAATGTGCAGATGGTAGCTGCTCTCAACCAAGTATTAATATGTGGTATTATCTGGAAAACTTTATGGAATTTTTATTTTTTTCTCCTAGTGCTGTTTTTAGAAGTTAGGTTTATAAAACCCTTCAAACTCTTAGCCCAAAAGTGGAAATATGCTGACGAATAACATTCGCTTTAAAAGTGACACATTTACAGAAGTTTAAAGTGAACATTAGAGCTGAAGTATGTCTTAAAAATATCATGATAGACCAGAGGTAGAAATGCTACCAGGTCAACACAGGGCTATGGGAATGCTTTAGAGAAAGTAGCAGGCACTGAATTATTTAGAGATGATGGGTAGTTTGTTTATAAGAGGACTTTCTAAATTTCCCATACTCTCTTCCCCCATTGATTTGAGAAAGCTGTGAAATGTAGGAGCTGATAATAACAAAGAATTAAGCCCTAATAATCAAAACACTCCTTACCAACTTTGGCCATTTTCCTCTCCAAAATACAGCTAGATAAAAATGTAGTATGTTGGTTTAGACCAATTATTTTCAGGCACTTCCAAAAAAAAATTCTTGGCATCTTTTCTTCAAAGAAACTTTCTGGAGAAACCTAATATGTAAAACACAAAAGCTAGGTCCTTGAGCTGACATTGGGGAGGGAGTGGGAAGTCTAGTTGGGCGGTGTAGAGTTCTCCCTTTTTGGAGACATCCTATCTCTTCTGAAGGCAGCCTAGACATTTTTGTGTTGAACTGGAAGTACATTTAATAAATTTGTGATTTAGCTTATTGTAAATTTTGGCTAAAACGTTGAAATAATAAGGCATAAAAGACCTTACATGTTCCCAGCCTCCCAGTTTAAAAATATGCATTTTTAAGTTTTGTCAAGCCAGTACCTTTTGAATACTGTTTTTATTCAAAGTAGGCTAAATCCATGTTCTCTAAAATGTATTGGCAAAGAACCTCAAATTGATTTTTTTTATTCAGTTCCATTTTAGTAGCTAATATCTTTCTGTTGCATTCTTTATGGCACCAACAGATATAGAATTTATAAAGCTACCTAGATGACAAGGAATAAATATGCTACAGTTATTTTGAAACTGGGTTTGAAATTGAAACTAGCCAATATTTTTTCCACTTGAAGAGACTGAACATATGTTATTTGTAATAAAACCTAGCGTTATTGGAGAGAATGCCAGTCCTAAGAACCAAATAGGTTAAATGATCTGTTACCTTTATTCTTTTTTCTATCATTTTTCACTTTAAGTGCTTTCACATTTACTGGTCTCTAGGGGAAGCTCTGGTTCCCCTTTCATTATTTCAGGTTCTGAAGAAAAGGGGACTGATATGGATGATTTAATTATTGAACAAATGTTTACAATGGCCACTTCTTACTAGGCATTAAGTTATGCTCTGATACTTCAGTGATGGGCAAACGAGAGGAGGCTCAACATTCCTGCGCTCATGGAGCTTAAACTTGAGGTGGAGTGGGGAAGAGGAGGAGGAGGAAGGAACAGATAGATATATTTATATAACCACATGATATTAAATTGTAATTTGTAACAAGTGTTATGAAGGAAAGCATAGAAAAGAATAAAATTCTATATCAGAGAGACCTAATTGGTCTCAGGAAAGGAAATATCTCTATGTGGAACTCATGTTGGAACACTTAACTTAAAATGAGTGGTAAGACCTCCTAGAATCGAAAGTTAAATCAAGAAGTTTATCATATGGATGGGATCCTCAGAGAAAGAGGAGATCTTTAGGAAAACCTGGAGTTTAGAAGTCCCACCACTGTATGTTTCTAGTCTATGTAAGAAGTGATGGAAACCACTTTTTGAGAGAATGAGAAGTCTGAATGGGTTGTGCATTTTTTTCTTACAGGGTATGGGAATCATAATGTCACAATAAACTTGTTGACTCCCAGCTGAATTTAAAGTTGGACTCCAGGCTGCACACTGATGAGGCTGAAGTTATAGCACATTTTTTAAAAAATTTCTTTTATTCTACTATATTCTTATAGCTAACACTATGTTGACTGAGATATGGCCTATGACTCTGAGTTCCAATGTGGTACTAGATTCTAATTGTACTTTTGTCTGAGAAATGATTTTGCATATTATTTGACTCTTGAATTGTAAATTTCTTCCACCTTTACACATGGGCTAGTTCTAGGGATTTGCTCGTGTTTGTTAGATTTCATAAGAGTTGAACCAAAGCTATGATACATTTATGTTTTCCGTTGACTGTCTTTAACTCGAGGAACTGGGTCATGGAAGATTTGGGGTTAGAAAAGTCACAACTCTGGAAGAGCTGAAAGAAAATATCTGCTGAAGGTAAAACCCAGATTCTAGCTCGGTACCAACATTAAATGCTTCTGATGAAACTGAGCAGAATAAGTACAAAGAACTGAGGAAAGAGAGATGCTTTTATATATATTTTAGGATTGTCATTTTCCGTGGGTTAGTAGAGGAGGAATTTACTTTAGAAAAAAATTAAATTGATAATGTGAAGCTTTTTATTAAAATGTCAGGCATTTGTGCAAATATGAGATTTGGGCATTTATATTCTCAAGGTTGTATTTTCTGAGTTATCTTCATACTTGGTTCATATCATTTAACCCTTTCAGGTATGCTTGAGAAATGGGATGAGACTGTGTTCCATTTGGCTTTGGGGTAAATTTAATTAATTTTCAGTCTTGACCAATCTTACAGGCTTCTGTGACAATACAAAAACATGTTTTTAAACCGAGAGGAGTTCCACCTAATGTTTTCATTGGTTCTAGCGGACACATAGAATCAGTGTCAAGATTTGGAAAATCAAGCATAACTTTTTTGATTGACCCCCACTGTGGTTCATAGGAAACAAAACAAAGTGTGATATATATTCACACCTGTTCCAAGGATGAGTCAAAATCATAGGCAGGGATATTTATTGAGCCAAAGTGCTACAGATTTTCAGTGAGGGGGCTGAGCATAATGGTAAAGACTTGGGCTTCTGCTTGACATGCCATAGTAGATATCTGACATTTTTGTTTGTCCAGCATCTATTTCTTCTTTTTTGCAGAAAGATCCTGCTTTCTCATAGATTGCTCTTTCTCCATCCTATATGGTCTAGCTAAGACAATCATTCAAGATGTACCAGCTCTCTGTCTAAGACTGGGCAGTGACTCAAACAAGTCCAATGGGGTCACTCCTGGGAATTTGAATTTAGGCCAGTGCTTCTTTTCCTGCATCACTAAGACATACACGATTTCAGTTGACCATGGACCTCTTATTAGGAAATGTTACTAGATTTTAAAAAACAATCCAGAAAAACGTGATTCCAGGATAGAAAATTGTTGGAGCTGAGTCATTTTTAACCCTAGAGACCTAAAAGACTGTGGGAAATGCCGCTCCACAGATCCTCAGAGCTGTTCTAGTGTGCATCCTTCCGAAGAATTCTGTGAAGTACTTCACTTCCCCCCACCATTCTGGTGCTCGTCATGAGGGCACCAATGGACTAGTATGCTCCTGTTATATCCTTTTGGATTGACTTTCTTTGGATAGACCTCCTTGGCTTGCTCTTTTCATGCCTCGGAGTGGCACACCCTCCTGGAAGAGGTCTATGGAAAGGGGCAGAGCAGGCTGCTGAACTTGATTTTAGTGTAGGCTGTGGGCCAGAGGTGCCAAGAGAGTCTCTTGGCCTCCACATCATCCAGTCCTGTTCATCAGGACTAGAGGTTCTTTAACAGGACTTGAAGTAAATCCACACAGCAACAAAATAATGAGCTTTTCCTCCCCATCCTCTTTGTGTATGTCTCTCTTGTGAACTTGTAGTGATGCTAAGTTGGCTAGTTAAGGTGGAAGAATTATAACCAAATGTCACTAGAGATGTGATTAAAGAAACCCATTATCTTGAGTAATTTTACAAAAGTTGATGAGGTCAGGAGGGCACAGATCACTTCCACTTTACCGATGCATAAACGTCAGCTCAGAGTCTATGTGGCATCATGGTATCAGGACAGATCTCAGGACATTTAGTCCAGCGCTCTGTCTCTTGCACTATTGAAGTCATATTATATATTTTGAGTGGCCATGGATTGAGATTCTGTGTTAAAGATTTTTAAATTAGGCAGGCTGTCGGAAAGGAATTGCTTGTTAAATATCCTTTGTCCCTGCCCCCACACACTGTGAATAATCCATTTATATTGTTTCAAGTCCCTGCTTGCGAATGTTAAGTTGAGCTACATAAAATTGCTGTTTGGTAGGTGAAAAACTGCTGAATGTTGGGTATTTAATGTGATTCAGCTCATACCATTGACGTATTTAACTTCATCTCTTATTACTGTCGCCCTCACTCAGCCACACTGGCTTCCTCACTCAGAAAGTTCTTGCCTTAGGACCTTTGAACTTTCTGTTTTCTCTTTCTTGATTGTTCTTCTTCCAGTTAATCACCCCTATCTTCACTTTCTTCAGGAATTTTATGCAAATACTATCTTTCAATGAGGCCTTACTTCACTATCCAGTCTAAAATTTCAATCCCCTGTCCTGACCAGCCGTGCATTTTCTAACCCTTTCTCTACTTTATTTTTTCTCTTGAGTACTCATCACTATTTTATATATTATAGAATGGTTATTTATTTATTAACTATTTATTTCTACCTTGTAATGTAAGCCCCAGGTGTAGGGATTTCACTTTGTTTTATTCACTGCTGTATCTCCAGCATCTAAAATAGTGCCTGACAGATAGTAGACGCTCAATAATATATGTGGAATAAATAAATGTGGACTAACTGGTAGTAGCTATAAATCCATGGGCCCAGATATTTGAAAACACCACATTGGTAATTTTCACTCTGTTTTGTGCCCCAAAAAGGGTCTCTAGCTATGGCACAGAGTGTGAGGAGGTGAACAAGGAGCCGTAACTGTTGCTCATCCCTTTTCTGTTCAAACAGGAAACCTCAGCTTTTGTATCTCTTATATATTGGGTTGCAGGTATTCTTTCATTAGGAAAAAGATTTGTGCAAATACTAAGTTTCAAACCATTAATTTGGAGTAACAGGAAAAGAAATGTTTACAAGTGATGGTGTATTTCTGAGCTAAAATATTGTGGTTACCAGTGTTTTTTCACCACCCCATGAGGTGAGTGTGATGGGAGGGAGTTGTGAGGAGTAAGTATCAAAAGCCACAAATCCAATGAGTATTATATTTGAGAGATTTTAAAAATTGTTATTGAAATATAAAAGTTACTATATTTTAATGAATTGTTCAAAACTCCCTCTTCCTCCTCCCTAGGTATATTACTCTATTATTAACTCTCTATGCAATTGAAAATTCTTAGCTGGGAAAGAGGATAACAGTGTTATTTATGTAATTATGTTTTGCTTGGAAATTGACCTAAGTTCTATATTATCCAGAAGCAAAAGTAAGTGGGCATAGGAATAACAAGTTTTAGTTCACATTCTCCAAAATATGTGTATATTCAACACAATTTTAAACACATGATGACGTGGAAATTATCAAGACCATGATGTAAAAGCATTAGAAGAAGCTGTGTGAGAGCAAGATGGTGAACCATGGAGAGAAAATAATCAAAAGATATGTCTGTCTCTATCTTCCATTAACCGGGCCCAGAGCCCTGCCACATCGCTGCCTCATAGTCTTTTAACAAATGGATTTCACATCCAAGGGAGTATGAGCCAGAGATATGCAGGGCCACACAGCTAAATATTTGAATTAGAATCAGAATACAAATCACTGAGTGCTGCCTTAATCTGCTTTTCTATGATATGCTGCCTCCTTCTTAAAACTCCTTCAAAATGGACATAAATGTACTACAGATGTTAATACAGAACTTTTATTGAAAATGTAAACATATAAAGCAAACGAGCAAACTTTAACTGACCTGTCTAGATTTACAAATTGAAAAGGAACATGCTCACCACAGTAAGCGTTAGTCAAATAATTACCTAATCATTCTTGGAATAGAAGACTAATTAGGATAGAAAGAATATCATTTATCATGCCACTGTAGACATGTAAGACTACCAGGGGCAAACAGATGGGAACATAGAAAGAAAAGTCTACATGATAGTTACAGCAGAGTGAATGAAATTCTCGTGCGTGAAGAGAACATCTGAGTGGGTAAGACAGAGGAGAGGCTCCAGTGATCACATAAAACGTCAAAGGCGGCTGTTGTGAAATGAGCTCCTCGGTTTATTTTTTTTGCCTTTGCATTGTTTCTGTTAAACAAACACAGTGGTCCTTAACCTGTTTTGGTCCAGGGGCCTTTTGAAAATCGAATTAAAATTACAGACTTACTCTCCGGAAAAAAATGCCAGTAAGCACAGTGTTTTCAAAGGCCCACCAACTGGTGTGCAAAATTGTAGCTTTCCTTGTTTACTTATAACTACATTTGATCTCTGTCTCAAGCCTGCATTCTGCCTCATACCAGGAACCTAATCTAGCTACGGACACTGAGCCATTCCTTCAGGGACTTCTCCAGGATTTGAGGTTTAAAATAACAACAAAATTATAGTATTACCGCCTCTCTTCCTCCTTCTGAAGTTACTTCTAAACCTTGGGGCTCTGCTTCTTGTGCTCGATCTGCTTTGAGCGGGTATCCCTGAGACATATAGCTGGCATGTTGGGGCTTTTAGTCATTGGTTTTCCTTGCAGAGCTGCCATGTCCCCATCATGCTCAAGTGCACAGTCTTTGGTTCTGATCAGTGCTGCATCTTCTTGTCCAGACTACTAGATTCTCACTGTCTCAGGGCCTGGGAAAGTGTGGCTGCTTTCCTGCTTCTCTGTAACTGAGGAGCCTGGGGGCTTGTCCAGGTCCTCTCTGTCTCAAATGCTAAATGAAAGACTCCACCCCCCACACCTTGTTCCTGCTCCTGGCACATGTGTGGACCTCCATCCCTTTACTATTTAATCTTTAAACACTTAAACTCAAAAAGCAGTATAATAAACCACCTCTAAATGTCGTGGCTTGAAATAGCAATCATATTTGTACAGGTCTGCAGGTTAGACTGGGTTCAGCTGGATGGTTCTCTTGGTCTCTGTTGGACTTTCTCATGTTTTTGTGGTGAGATGCAGGTCAGATGTGAAGCTTCTGAAGATTGGCTGGCCACCTAGGAAGCTGGCCTGGGCTTGTTCAGTTGGAGGCAGCAGAATCTCTGGAGAATGAGGGAAGTGCTATGGGCTGAATTATGTTCGTCCAAAACGTGCATGTCGAAGCCCTAGCTCCAAGTACCCCAGATTGTGACTGTATTTGGAAATAGGAGCTTCAGTGACGTGATTAAGTTAGAATGAGGCCATTAGGGAATGTTCTAATTCAGTTCTTATAAAGAGGACACTTAGACACATAGAGAACCACTAGAGGTTCACACACATATTGAGAAGATTGTCTGAGGCCATAGCAAGAGGGTGTCCATTTGTAAGCCAAGGCGAGAGGACTCAGAAGAGGCCAAACCTACCAATGCCTTAATCCTAGACTTCTGACATCCTAAACTATGAAAAAATAAGTTTCTGTAATTTAAGCCCCCCAGTCTGTGGTATTTTGTTATGGCTGCCCTAACAAACGAATACAAGAAGCATATGAGGTTTCTTACAGCTTAGGTTCAGAACTGGCACAACTTTACTTCAGCTGTATTATATCAAAATAAGTCACAAGGCCAGCCCAGCTAGGAGGTCACATTACAAATGGTTATTACAGGGAGGGAAAGAATTGTAGCCATTTTTAGAAACAATCTGTTACAGTAATTCAAATGCTAAGGAATCATACAGAATAGAAATAGAGGTTAATGCAGAAAATGTTGTTGGGTACTTTAATCTGCAAATGAAATGTATCCAAAACGTATTTCTGTTTGGTTGGAGTAGAAAAGGCTAACTGATGTTCATCCTGTGGCTTGCATAATGAAAATATGCCCACCTACTCCAAGGAGGTCCTACTCTTTGTAGTGTGAACCAAAATGCCTTGATAAATGACCCGAATGTGGGAGCAATAGCATTTTTCCTTTACAGATCAAGTTATATCATTAGATCTTAAATAATTTATATTATCACGTCATTAATTTTCGCAGGAATAGTTGCCAAACTTTTGTCATTGACAAGCTGGAATGGTAGATGAGATCAGAGAAGGCCCCTAATTTAATGTGTATAAATGCGTATAAATATAAATATGTATACATATATATATGTATAAACATAAACAGACCAAACCTTTAAAGTAGGGTCTGTGTCTCATTCTCCTTTGCATCTCTCCAGGATCATGACATGCTTTACAGAGAAGATGCTCAAATATTGAAGAATTCATAATATTGGCTTCTATAGCGGAGGCTGCCATCATCAGTATGTCCTGCCTCATGTCACTGAAAAACTTATAATTATTTTTTACTTCCGATTACAGAATTAGGCTATAATCAGGGTTAGAAAAATTCATGTGGTGGACTGCAGAATTAAAAAAAAATGTTGCATTTCTTTGATCAATAGTCTTTAAATATCGGTTCTATATTTGTTTAGAGGGAGAAGCTGATTTATTACTAACAAAGTTTTCCTTTTCTGTCTGTCTCTTTTCTTTCTCTCTCT
>NW_006431912.1:3874314-3877899 GCF_000325575.1 Pteropus alecto
TTTTTTCTTTCCTTTCTCTTTTCTTTCTTTCATCTTCTTTCCCCCTTTTTACTTTCTCCTAAACAAAAATTCACTTCAATGAGAGCATTAGGGAACAATGAAGGATTTACTGAAGTGACACAGGGGGTGACTAGGCATTACATAGTGCCAGCTGTTTCGCTGATTGCACACTGAGCTCAATGAGCCCTGCCTGGCCTTCCATGTCCCTCTCTTCATCCTCACAGCTACCCGTGTTCTTCTGTGTCTCTTCTCCCATTTATGCTCTGCCTTCTTGTTCCTGCCTCACAATTTCTTGATCTCTTACTGAGATTCTCAGTATCTCCTCATCCTTCCTAGGCAGAGCAATTTAGTTATGTAATAGCTCTAAATTCAAACTGATATTCTCACTCAGTTAAAATTGCCTACAGTAACATCAAAGGCCATTGTAAGAAGGGCAGAAGTGTTACTTTTGTTTACCCAATAGAAGTTCCTTCAGATACCAAAATTCTTTTTCCTTAGAAGGCAGTAGCAAACAGAACATGATAAATTTACTATGAGTAAATTTCCATTAAAATTCAAAGTAAGCAATTTCTTCCATGACCTGCGTAGGAATTGAGGACTATTTACATTTTGCCATTTTGTAAAGAGTTTATTTTTATATGTAAACTTGAATTAAGATGATTCCCATGATACTTCATCAACTCTTATAGAGTGGAGTCTTGGAGGTATTCAACTTGTCAAACCTTTTATTCTCTTTTACTTATTGTGATAATGGAATTAACAGTATCTATAGAGAGATCACTGACAGTAATAATTGGGATATGAAAGCTTTAACCTACATCTGCTCCCATCTGAACACTCAGTTAATCACATTGGTTAGCCCGAGTTATTCCGGTGCAGAGAGCTGTGGCCTGCAAACATTACCCGCTTGGTACTAAAATGTTCATCAGCTGCTATAGAAACAATGTTTTAGAATGTAATATTACTTTAAAATAATTTTGTTTTGCTCAAACTTGGAGGAATTAAAAAGTATATCAACTCGATTTTCTATTTTTAAAATTGTTCTCAAAAAGGCATCTCTTGTGAAACTTAAGAGCTAGATTGCTCTCTACCTTATCTCTTATACACAAAAATCATCTTGGGGGTCATCTTGGAAATGGAAAGAAACAACTACATGAGTACATGCACACACACATGTACACATGCATACACACACATGCATGAACAGGTAGAATGGTATGCTGACAAGGGTGAGTTGAAGGGCGTATTTTAAAACTGTCACTGTGTAAAATATTAATCTCGATTTGCCCATCTCACCCTGACTTGAAATTTTAATCACTTCATGATTTTCAGGGAGGACTCTGAAAATTGAAAATGTCAAGTGCCTTTTAGTTATCTCATCAGATTATATTGGCACCAACTGATCTTATACCAGTAGCTGCTGTGAGGTCAGTTCTGTGCAGGATCTTACTAGCTTCACACAGATGCAACACAACAGCATTTTAGCTCAGGCTTCTCTCTTTGTGACCTAGGGTCTCTCTAACGATGGTACGGTGACAGGAGTGGAAGCGGGAAGGGAAGGTTGTGGGTAGGACACTGTGGGAACTAACACTGTGGGAACATGCAGGGAGTTCAAGTCTTAGAGGCTGAATGGGGTGAAAGCTTCTTTTCCCTTCTAGTCAGTATTCTTTGAAATAACTGAAAAGACTGGATATTTTCTATTTTTTCCCCCAAAGACTAAAACAATCCATAATTGCAATGGAAAATAAGAAAATGTGAAGAGTCTTAGAAGATAGAAAAATTGAGATTATATTGCAAAAGAATCAAGAACAGAGAAAACCATGTCTGCCTGTATCTTTCCATTGTCACTTTCCTAGACCGAAGTACCTTACTGGGGTTCTACTTGGTCTTTCTGCTTGGCTCTTGTCCTCCTATAATTCTTTCTCCACACTTTTCCTACCTTAGGGCATTCCCTCTGCCCTTGATGCTCCTTACCTGGCTCCTTCTCATTCTGCAGATCTCCCTTTATATGCTGCCTTCGTAAGTCAGAGAGTCTTCTGATCTCCTGATCTAAAGTCATCTCCTCCTTCTGCTCACCTCCCATCACTCTTTATTCCATTGCTCTGTTACTTCCTTTATGGCATTTAACAAATTTGTAACTATTTTATTTTTTGTTTGTTTCGTGTTAGTGGCTGGTTCTCCCATGAGAGTATCAGTAGCCTGAGGGCGGGGACCTGGTCTATTGTCTTAATTGCCTTATCTTGGGCTGGTGGCATAGTTAGTGACACACAGGGTCGAAAGAATGGCACATTGCTTAGGGTTCGTCAGTCTACAAGTATTGTGCCAACTATAGAAATAGATATTGGGAATCAAGAGGAAGGAGACAGAATCCTGCCTTCAAAAAGTTCTCTGTGGAGAACATCATGTGCTTCCTATTTTCTGATTCATAGTTTGATCATTTGTGCTAGATATTTTATTTTTGCTGTTAGACTTTAGCACTCTGCATGCAGGATCTCAATCATTTTTGTATTCTTACTGAGACTAGCATAGACCATAAAAATATAATATTTTGAGAGCATTTTAAAAGTTTCTAAGGGGGCTTTATAAATATGATGATGATGATGATGATGATGATGGTAATGGTTAATTGTCCTGTAAACTACAATCTATGTTCATTAACGATTTGTTAATGACTAAGCGAAGAGAGAGAATGTCTACAGAAAAGGGTGAGAGGAAGATGGTGGTATTGGTGAAAAGGTAGAATCAGAGTGGGTGACAAGCAAAGTGATCAAAAGAAAAATTGAATTTGAGAGCCGAATCCCATATTGCTCTAAGGACACACTTCTACTGTTCATTTTCTTTCCTGGAACTTTAGAATAATTCAGTAATAATCATTTTTTAAATGTCTGTAGGAAGCTAAAGAATGAGTCTCAATGCAGTTTCAACACCATCAGAACAAAAAGTTCACAAACCGTACATGTTTGTCTACTTAAAACTTTACCTCATTTTCCAGCTTGTGTGAGGAGGTCACACAAATCAATTAAAAACATAGATACAACAGCAATCATTTAATTGTGATCTTTTGGGAGAAGGCAATCATGTATTAGTTTCACTGATGTGAGCTGGGAAGCCTGGTAACAGGATGCACCTGTAATTTTATTATTAATGAAGACCAATTTAAATAATTCACTTCCTATTATGTTTACTAAGCCAGTGAGGACCAGTATAGCCAGAGATAATATCACTGCCTAAGACAAAAAAGACTCCAGCTGCTCATTACCAGTTAGTTTGCCAAAAAGGGATTAGGCTACTACATGTAGATTTACAAAAATGCTGTTTTTGATCTAATTCTTAATAAATCTAGTTTAATGATGACGAAGTGAGCTAATGACATGAAAGTCCCTGTAAGGTGAGACCTGGTACATTTTCAGATCGGGCATACCTCTAGACATCATGGAGCCATTTTACATATACTTTAGAAAGCTGAAGGAAATTTATGTGTTTGTGTGATTTCATGTGAATGCTCACCAAAGGGAGTTTCATCAGAGGAGAATTTTAATAATCAAGTAGATAGAATGATCCTTTCTGTGAATAATAGTCAGCCTC
>NW_006431912.1:3877911-3907540 GCF_000325575.1 Pteropus alecto
TGGGCTCATGGACAAAGTGGCCATGTTGGCAGGGATAGAGGTTATGCATGGGCTCAGCAACATGCACTTCCACTCATCATTGTTGTCCTGGCTATGGTCACTACCAGCAGCAGAGATCAACAATGAGACCCTAATATAGCACTATTTCTTGGGGTGATTAGCCAGCTACCTGAAAGCTAGTCGATTACATTGGACCACTTTCATCAGGAAAGGGCAGTGCTTTTCTCTTATTGGAAGTGATACTTACTTGGCATACAAATTTGTACACAGCATTGTTTCTGATCAAGGAACTCACCTCACAGCAAAATAAATGTGACAGTGGCCACGTTCATGGAATTCATTGGTCTTATTATGTTCCCCACCATTCAGAAGCAGCCAACTTGATAGAGCAGTGCAGTGGCCTTTTGAAGACTAAATTACAGTGCCAACTAGGTGGCAGTATCTTGAAGGGATGGGGCAAAGTTCTCAAGAAGGCTCTATATGCTCTGAATCAGCATACAATAAATGGTGCTGTTTCTTCCATAGCCAGGAGTCAGGGGTCCATAGTAAGAGACAAGCAAAAATTTTTCTTCCTGTTCCCCTGATGTTTTGCTCTGCTGGAGTAGAGGTCTTAGTTCTAGAGGGAAGAATGCTTCTAGCAGGAGCCACAATAATTACATTGAAATGAAAGTTAAGACTTGACCACTTTTGGCTCCTTATGCTTTTGAATCAACAGGAAAAGAAGGAAGTTTTGTGTGGGCTGGGGTGATTGATCTGGATTATTAAGGGGAAATTGTACTGGTATTCCACAATGGAGATAAGGAAGAGTATGTCTGGAATACATGAGACCCCTTAGGCTGTCTCTTAGTATTGTGATGTCCTATGAATAAGGTCAAAGGAAAACTACAACAACCCAATTCAGGCAGGACTACTAACAGCTCAGATGCTTCAGGAATGAAGGTTTTGGTCATCCTGCCATGTAAAAAACTATGCCCTGCTGAAGTTCTTGCTGAAGGCAAAGGGAATACAGAATGGGTAGTAGAAGAAGGTAGTTATAAATATCAGCTACAACCACATGACCAGTTATAGAAATGAGAACTATAATTATCATGAATATTTCTTCCTTATTTTTTATGACTACATTTGTGTATATACATAAACATATATATATATATATGTGTGTGTGTATATATATATATATATATAAAATATCTTTGTTTTCTCTCTGTTCTTATCATGTAACACAGGTGTATTTACTTGATAGAAATATTCAAGTACTGTTGATTTTACATCATACTATTTAAGTTACAGAATATCAGGAAAAAGTAAACATCACTCAAGGAATTTACCTCTTCTTCTGAAGAAGGTATTAATGCATTTTTGGTTGTACACAGGATAGTTGTATCATGTTAGATGGAATTAAGATCTGGTTATTATCTTTATCTGGAGATTATGTATGGTTTAAGGAGATGTGTATGGGTGCCAAGCTCATGAAGGGTAGATTCATGATGGTTAATTTTACGTGTCAACTTGACTGGGCAAAGGGATGCCCAGATAGCTAGTAAAACATTATTTCTGGGTGCGGCTGTGAGGATATCCCTGGAAAGAAATTAGCATTTGAATTAACAGACTGAGTAAAGCAGATGGCCTTCCCCAGTGTGGGTGGTCATCATCCAGTCTACTGAGGTCCTGAATAGAACAAGGCAGAGAAAGGGTACTTCGCCTTTTCTGCTTGAACAGAGGCATACATTTCTCTTGCCCTCTGACATAGGTGCTCTTGGCTATTGGACTTTTGGAATCAAATCAGAACTTATACCATCAGCCTCCCAATTTTTAGGCTTTCAGACTTGGACTGAATTACACCACTGGCTTTCCTGGGTCTCTAGCTTATAGACAGCAGATTGTGGGCCTTCTCAGCTGCCATAAGCCTATTCCAATAATAAATCTGGGTTGAACTGCAGATAGCTTGGGTCAGAATTCTCTATTGACTTGCAGTGTGATCTCGGGCAAGTCACTTAACTTCTATTAGTTTCCATGTACATAAAATGGGAAGATGAATAATGATCGTTATGATAGTTAAATGATAAAATATATGTAGAACTCCTTATCATGCTGCACAATGCCCTTCACAAGCACACCTCCACATGCCTTTGTAACACACAGTAAATATGTAATAAATATTAGCTACTATGACTGGAATTTCTCAAGGTAGAATTAGTTCCTCTCACCTCTTGGATCTCTAAAGATAGGGACTCTGGCATCTAGCATATTTGCTCATTTAGGATGAATGATGTCTCAAATTCCTGGGAAATGACTTGGGAAATCTTCATAGTAAAGACAAGGAAAATAATTTCTTTATTTCTTTAGTGTCCTACCCTGGGGATACAAAGTGACCAGTTTGTTAAGCAAAGCTGCTGTCACTAAAATAAAAAAAAAATATATTTTTGTTTCCTCTGCTCTTTCAACTTTCTCAGGCACTGGATAGGAACCCATCAAGCCCTATGGTGAGTCTGTTCACTCTTGAGTAATAGACATTCTCTCACTCACCTGTTGTAACTCAAGTCTCAATTTAGTAGAATTTCCCACCGAACACATGATGAATGCTCTAAAGTTCATTTAGTGTTATACATTTTCCTTGCTGCAGCTCTGCCTGCTTCAGACTGGAAACCTACAGTGGAAAAATGAGTGTGGTACTAGATAACTTAGATGAACAAAATACAGCCCTTTTTCTCAAGGAGTTCACTGCCTTTTGGGGAAACAGACAAATGGTAGACTGGATTACAGTGTGACGTATGCTGTGATTGAGGTATGCTTATGGGCATAGCAAGGCAGATGAAGGTGCTGAAATCAAGCTGTGAAATGAGGAAGCCTTCCTTTCAGAGTTGAGACATGACCAAAGCTGAGTCTCAGGACTGACTGGCAGATACTTCCTGATGGAAGAAGCAGAATGTATAAGCCAGGGAGAAGATCATTAACTTAAGTATCATTTGTCAAAGGGATCGACTTTGCTGTCGATCCCAAGGGAGTCACTTTTATCTATAGCACTAGTAAAATATGACCACACAATGTAGGAATGGGATATGGTTTAGATATGTATTTGATTATGGGATTAGATTAGATATGTAAAAGATTGTGCATTGATATTTTGGGTTCTACCATTTACTAGTTGCATGACCTTGGGGAAGTTGCTGAATCTCTTTGAGCCTTAGTTTTTCATCTAAAATGGGGGAGGATCATTACCAATGTCAAAGGATATACATTTAAATGAGAAAATGTATCTGTAAAGTCCTTTGCACTAAGCCTGGTGCTTAGTTTGGGCTTAATAATTACTAGTTCATTTACTGAAACTATATTTCACTCCCTGCTTTTACTTTATAGTGAGGACAGATGGGAGGAGCAAAAGCTATAAAGCAGAATCAGGAACAGCCTTTTTAGGCATGAGACAGCATGAGCCTGGATTAGCATGTTGGTGCTGGGTATGGGAGAAAACTTCATATAGGTGGAAACAACGTCCTGAAAGGAACAGACTAGTTGTGTCTGTTGTCATTGTTACTTTTCAATTATATTTTTACTCGCCCACTCACTGATTATGTTTGTTTGGGCTGGCTTCAGGGTACATCATCATTTTCATGGTATTTCAAATGCAGCTTTGAACACAGTTTGAGATCTTCAAACAGAAGTTATTTCTGTCCAAATAATGATTTCTACATTAAAATAAGCCACCACCTGGGAGATTATAACGAGAGGCATCATTACTTTATTAGTTAAGCCAATAATTGTTGAAGCTAGATTAGTCCAGATGAATAGATGGTATGTGATTTTAATTGTTTTTGATTTCTAACACAGATTATTTTGGTTTAACTAAAATTGGTCTTCATTTCTTTGAAGCACTCTACCTAGAAAGGTAGGGGGAATGAATTTAATCTACATATGGGAGAATCATCATGAGAAATGTCATGGAAATGGCATCAGAGGAATGGAAAAGCCTCGGTTTGTTTCTGGCTTTGTCACCAACTAGTTAGGTAACTGGAAAGGAACTCTGATTCTCTGATAAATAAATGTGAAACGATAAAAATAAATGCAGGATATGGTAAGGTATTTCCTTTTCTCCTCCCTCTGTCCCTTTGCTTAACCACATTGCGTCTTACCTGTTCTAACCACTATGCTTCAACTGTTCCAGAGGTTCAAATGGATATGAAAAGGTTTTATAAGTGTGAGTGTGCTATGCTGACATGAGCAAGTGGATATGATTTTTTTATATTATTGAATCTTCTTGCGACCTGTCGTTAATGCAAAAACAGAATTTATTAGTGATTTTGATCTAGAAACTAAGTGAAAACTCTTTCACATAAATTATATAATTTTTAATTGAATATTTACCAGTATTGTTTATATTTACTAATGACATTTTCAATATTTTAGTGACAGAGTAGCTTGAAGTCGAAAATAGTTCAGAAAATAGTACCATTCTTGGTACACAGCAGAGAGTCAGTGACCAATGTGAACTGAATGTGAACATCGAATGTGAATCCTAGTTGATTGCCTTAGTGGTAATTTGATTTCTTCATACTCACATAAGTGAACATGTAGTGATCCATATGGAAATTTGATATCCTATCTATGTAATAAGAAACTGAGTGGGAAACTGAAGTACTGTGCAAAACATCCTATATTAATATCATACCAAAACATTTTTTTACTGAATGTGTAGAATTATGATGTATTGTAAGGTTTAGCCCACAAAGAGCCGTTCCAACCCGGATCTGTGCTTACAACATATATTTTCTTGCTCTGAGCTTAATAAAAAGAAGAGGGAAGCTTTTAGCTAACAGTAGTGACTGAGAAATTTATGGCATTTTTAACAATCTTGAATGGCCCACTCATTAATGAATCTTCATTGTTTACTTCCACTAAACAATGCAAGAAGTTGGGACATGACACTGAGATAATTATGGGCACAAGACTTTCCAAAATAACACTGAGTTGAATACAGGTTGACATTTTCAGTAATGGCACGGGTCAGAAAGATAAGCTAATTCAGGCTCACGTAAATCTGGAAAGCAGCTTTTTGTTTTGCCCATTAAAAAGAAAGAACCAGTATCTAGAGTCACACTGCAATACTACATTCATTGGAAGGCCCTGGATTAAGCCGTAGCACCTCTGGTCAGGCTGGTTTCATCTGGAACTTACAGAGTGCTTGACGTAGGGGCCTTCACAGAACTGAGGGACCAACTGAAGCATTTTGAGCCAACCAGTCCCAGAGTGCCAGATGAACCAGCTCCGTGGTCAACTTTCTATCTTCAAGGTACTCACTTGCATGCATGCACCCGAGTGAAAACACACACACACACACACACACACACACACACACACACACACACACACACACAGCAATGTACAAAGAAAAGGCTTGAAAATAAGAAAGGCTGTGTTTTTGTCTCTCTTCTCTTACTTAATAGCTACGTGCTCTCTAGGGCAAGTCACCTCGAGTGCTACATAAGTGCCTTTTGCCCATGTGGTTGCCTTCTCCCTTTTTCTCTAACCCACTTTCTGTCCCAGGTGGCTGAGTTTTAATGGCTGTGTCAGAAGGCTTCCTAGCTTCTAGTTTCCTGTTGGGTTTGGTAAATGCTGTGTCCCAGCAGGAGCCTGGAGAGAGGGATAGGGTGAGCTTGGATCTTTCATGAGGTCACCTTGGGCTCACTTTTGTCCCTCAACCAAAGGTCATAATTACTATAAGTAGACCATCCCTAATTGACTCTCCCTGCTGTTCCTCTTGCTCCTGAGCCCCATGGTACCACCCCTCCCCCCACCCACCGCTTACAAACTGAAGATTTTCCCTTGATAAATAGTCTCTCCACTAAACTCTCTCTGAATTATCTTTAATTTTCTTGTGCCATCTGTTTCCTGCTGGCACCCTGACTGATTTCTATAATGGACTATTATTGAGAAGATCTCTTAGATTATGTCTCTGTTCATCAAAGAAGGGACCACGGTGGGTTGGTGATGATAGCCACGAGCTCAGCTAGAGGGAGGGAAGCATGGATGTCTAGAATTAGCCATTCCACAAGCCTCCTCTAGCTCTTAACATTCTATGACTCTGTGGGTGAGAAACTGAAGGAAGCCTATTACATTTTGGACTTTTATATTACAATGGAGAATCTGGACTGGGATGATAAGACAAATATAGTTCAAAGGAAGGCACAAGCAAGATGTTCTTATGAAAACCAGCAGTAATTCCACAGAGTCATCTTCTAACTAGCACCTTTCAGGTATTGTTCACTATTTTCAGTATCGGATTATTTTTCACCAGGTGTTATTTTTATGTTAAGTTTATTTGTAATTCTATGCTTTCTTATGTATAGCCATATACAGAGTATCAAAAGCATATAGTAGCCAGGCAGGCCTCATTTGGCAATATGGCAATAATATTTACTGCCAATTATTATGATTAAAATCCATTCCAAAGGCTGTGGGTATAATCTCTGGATTGCAGTTCCTTTTACTTTCCCATATAATTCTCAAGTTAAAACAGAAAGCACTCAGACTCATGAACTTTGTTTAACAGTAATACCTTTGACCTTTCTTATAAATCTCCCCAGAGTGTAAATATTATCCAAAAAAAAAAGGCCAAATGTGCCTGCGGTGTGACTCGTGAGATGATTTGGAGCCATCTTTCTTCTGGTCAGATTTTGTCCAATTCCCTTTTCAGAAAGGATCAATGACCAGAACCGCTTATGACTTATAGTGTGAGTGACAGCTTTCGTGTTAGAAAAACTTACTTGAACATTCTAGTCAAGCTGTCTGCCTTAGTGGGATTTGATTATTTGAACAAGTCATGGGTTGACAACATTTGGCAGTTACTGCATCTATCTTTTTTTAAAAGATATTTCTTAAAGGGTCTTATATCATGGTCCTCTCAAAACAATGACCCAGAGCACCTGCCACATTTGCCCATAGAAAAAACCAGTTACCAGTTACTAGAAAAGGGAAGTTACTTAGCTATAGAATAATAACAGTAAAGATAAATCTTTTTTGTCTTTGTTTTCCAAATTCCTTTTACATATTGTTTGTTATATTGTCCTTGGGCCAGTGTAATGAGATTTATAAGGAAAGTATTTTATTGCTGGTTTACAGATGAGAAATCTGAGGTAGAAAATTGTTATTGTTGGGGCAGCATTAGAACCCTGGATTATTAGTTCATAATAGGCTGCAATTTTCATTTTAATTAAATACTCAAATTTAACCTCAAATATGGCAAATAATTTAACTATAAGAGAACATTCCCCATTCGTATCTAGGTTTCTTAAAAAAGGCTAATATTGCTCATATTATTTAATTCAAATTGCCTACTCTTTTTAATGCTATTTTTTCCCCCATCTATATGTTCAGTTTTAAGCACCAGTGTGATCTGGTGCTTTGAGACAAGGCACAGACCATTAAATAGACTTAGGATTTTGCATCACTTGCTTAACCCCTGCCAGACCCTTTTGGCCTATTTCTTTGCCCTGCAGGAAAAGCTGAGTATCTGGATTTTTCTCCATGTGAGCCCTGTGTTTGGATTTCAGAGCTTATGGGTCAGAGCACCACAGTAAAAGGAAAATAGAGGTTTATACAGATGACTTTGGCAATTCCCAGCCTTCTTCTTTCAATGAACAGAAATTCCTTTGGCATGCTGTGTTAAAGCACTTGCTTCGCATTACATTCAGTATCCTTTCTGGGAAATGTATATCACTGAGAAGATCTCATCTGGAAAATCTGGAGTAATTATTAGCAATAAAAAGGGGCTGGACTTATTTATCCCAAAGATCCTTTCGGCTTTAATAATTCGGACTTTCAAATATTGACAAAGCCGGAATTTGATCTCCAAGTGATTGTGTTACGTTGGTATTGGACAGACAGCAACGGAGCATGAGGAAAGGACAGTTTCAATGTGTAAGTGACCTAAGAAATGAGGGTCGGGAGAGAGAAATCCCCACATGCAGGGCACATGATGAAAAATATAGAAGCGAGCTTAGAGAAGTCATAAATAGTCATAAGTTGAAGCTTGGGTGATGATGGAGATAATTACATGGACCTGGAACAAAGGAACGGGGAGCTAAGATGTCAGCGTAGTGTTGGGTTCAAGAATGCAAACATCGGATTCAAATCCCAGCTCTGCTCCCGACTCACTGTGCGACTCTGGACTGAAAAGAACACTGTAGACCAGTGTTTTCCAGCCTTGTCTGGACAGTAGAACACTAGATTCATCGGGGGAGTTTCGAAAAATTACAGGTGGCCAGGGCCACTTCTGGAATAATTCAGTCAGAATCAGGGGATAGCAGGGGCAGAATTGAGATCTTCGTTTGAAAGCCATAGTTTTACACCCAGGATTCTCGCATTTTTTATGTGTCAAAAGGACACTCACAAGTTTTCTTTCTCCTCTTAAGTGAATTTGTAGATTAGCTCCTCCTGATACCACAAGTCACCTTTGTAATGTTGACTGCAGTTGGTTTTCCCATGTGAGAACTGAATTTTATTAAATATCCTAGGAAAATCTCCAATACTAGAAAGAAAAATATGACTACTATCAGGTGCTAACATTACCGTGAAAAGAGATCAGTATGGATATGGAAAATCTAGTGCTAAAACATAGAGTACAATCTGAGCAATTTTGTAATGGCAGAGTAAATGAATTCCTGCTCACTCTTATTGATGTCTTTTCAAAGAAGTTGGAAAGCTTTTGCTTTTTTTTTTGGTCTGTTTGTTTTTGGGGGTAGGGGTTCATTTAATGAGGAGGAGGGTTATCTACTCTAGAGGGTTCTCTACTCTAGAGTCCTGCTATACAAGTTGTGGTCCACAAACCTGGAAATGTGAGAAATGTATGACCTCAGGTTCTTCCCCAAACCTTTAAAATCAGAATCTATACTTTAACAATTCTTGGGTGAGTTATACACTCTTTAAAGTTCCAGAAGTTATTCTCAAACATTCCAATATTGTAATTGAGAGGTGTGGGGAAACAGATCATGATCTAACAGAGAGTATGAAGGTACCTTCCGTTAAATAGTGCTCCAGTTAAGGTATATGTTGGCTGCAAGCAAGTCTGCAGAGAAATAAGTCAAAGAAGAGAAAACATAGATGATTATCCTCTTTCTGCTTTGGCCGTAGAGTATGAAAATTCGGGCCTATATTGGGTGAGAATTAAATGTTCAAAAGATGGTGAGACACTTTCATAGCATGGGCTGAGGTCACTTGTTATCTTGTTCTAGCTACCTTATTTTTTTAAAATGTAAACCAAGACCTGATAGAGAAATAGGGGTGTGAATAGAAATAATAAAAGCAATCCCATTGTAACCAGCTTGTTACAAGTTTATCCTAGTGGGATATAAACATACAAGGGTCTTGTTTCTACACAACCAGTGCCTTTGACCTCATTCTTTTGTTGAATCTGATTTTCCTAGACCTTACTAACATCTTGATCAAATCTCAAGAGTTTTCAGATAAATTCCAGTTATTAAGTCCAGTTCAGTCTAATAGAAAACTCCAATCACACTTACCCCTTCTCCTAGCTCAGGGTTTATCAGTGGGTGAGGGGGCATGCAATGTGGAAAGGAGAACTTACTATTAAATTCTACTTCCCTTTCCTCTTCCCCCTCTGGTGTGTTGGGTTAGCAAGAAGGGAGATGAAAAGAGAGGGGGAAGATAGAAATGGATGTTTGAACTCATGTGTAAGCTCCTATGGGAGGTGGCCCTATGGGAGGGACTCTCACTTCATAATTACTCTGATGGAAGATCTATCTCTGTCTCAGACTCTTCTTTAGGCCTCCAGCTTCCTTCACTCTCAGTGTATCACATGGCCACAATTTCTTACTCCTTCCCAAAGCAGAGGACCCTCTTAATTAGGGTATGAGCTCATAGCTCAAGCCATGCTACCTTCCACAATGTTTTTTGACCTATATGAAATTCATATATCACTCTCACATTCAAACATCATGAGATACCACATGGCTTCCCTTCTTTTACCTCATGTCTGCCATTTGTGTTCAGGCTCTGGGAGGGCGGATCATCAAATAATACCGGAGAACGAGATGACAATCTCAAATCCTACAGGCAGTTCTTTTGGTGGACCCCTCGCTGGACTTGGTGGGTGTGTACTCATCCTTCTTCCTCCTTCCATGATGAAAAACATCAGTAGCCCTGACTAGATCTCAGAATCGGTCACTCGCGATTCTGTGCAATCAGCTCCCTCTTCCCTTTCTCTCCCTTAAGTCTCCTCTTTATGTCCATCGGAGAGTGTCTTGAGGGATGTGTTGGGGCAACAGAGAGAATACATTCATCTCTTACAAAATCTCAGAGTGGCTGCTTGGTTCCCCAATTGCTTGCACCTTCATTCAGAAAGCGGCTATTGTAAGTTCTGTGTCCTCAGTTTAGAGGCCTTAGTTACAATTCCAGAACAATAGAGGTTCTACTCAACACCCCATTACATTATAATATACAATATTTATCCATCTCTTTCTTTGTGCTAAGTGTATTAAGCCTTTTTTATATTTTATTTCACTTAATCTATGTGACAATACTATATGATAGGTTTTATTATTATTCTCATTTAAACAGTTAAACACTGTAATGGACTTCTGCCATATCTAGTTACATGAAATATTTTTAAAAGCCTCTCCATTTTATAATATTTCCATGCAATTTAAGTCTTACAATCTCAATAAAGAAAGCAACAAATGAAACCTTTGTTTCTGAAGAAGAATAAGTGATTTGGATTCTACCCATCAGATGCACCTGTGAGAGACTCATTAGCAGTGAGTCACAGGGAGGAAAGGGCATGGTGCCAAGTTTCCATTTTGCAGCAAGTACTGATGCAGAGGGAGAGTCTTAGTCTGTTTGGGCTGTTTGTAAACAACCAATTTATTTCTCACAGTCCTGAAAATCTGAGGTCAGGGTGCCAGCATGGTCTGGTGAGGGCCCACTTCCAGGTTGTAGACTTATTGTAACCTCATATGGCAGAAGAAAGGCAAAGGTTCTCTCTAGAACCTCTTTTATAAGGGCAATAATCCCATTCGTGAGGGCAGAGCCCTCATGACCTAAGCACATCCCAAAGGCCCTACCTCCTAACAGTCACCTTAGGAGTTAGGTTTTCAACACATGGATTTTGGAGGGCCGCAGACGTTCAGTCCATTGCATTGAGGAATGCTGTGTTATTGGCATGGTGATAGAAGCATCCTCACTTAGCCACTTTCTGATGATGGCAGAGGCAGCAATTTCCTTGGCAGGCCAGTTCAGAGTCGTAGTTGTAGGAGTCCTCCCCAGAAACTCAGCATGGAGTCTGCGCCTTCAGCCCTTACAAAGATTCTGTGGGCTGTCTCTGTCTCAATAAATAACTTTCTGCTTAAACTTGCTGCACAGGGTTTGTTGGCTGCAACAAAGCACCCTGGCCAAGGCAACAACAGAACCAATATTGTTTCTGTTCTTCATATTTGAAGGCATACTTGTAGAGGGAAAAACTACAGACACGAACATGCTTTGTAAAGATAGTTCTTAGAAAAATCTGAAAGTCAGAAATATCACTAGTTATATTTCTCTGTGACCATACATATATCCTCGTTCTAACAGTGCTTTATTGAAACTAAAATGCTTATGAGGAAAATATTTTAGATAATGTGAAACTTTGTTCTAGCTTCAAATTGTCATATTTCAGATTTTACTTTGGCACTGATTTGCTGCATATGGGTCATCAAATTTATTTCACTGAAGCATGGGATCATGGGATCATGCCATTTATTAGCTATGTGGTCTTATGTAAGTTAATTAGCTGCTCAGTTTCTTCATTATAAAATTAGAATAATCATAACAGTAATCTTCAAATCATACAAGGATCTGGAAAGATCAAATAGAATGTTTGTGGACAGTGAAAGGCTAACATAAATAAAATAATTATTATAACTACAGTAATTTGAATAATCCCTATGAGTAGAAAATAGTGGGAAAAAGCAACTCTAAAAATCCACACTATTAGGAGAAAAAAGGAAAGGGATTTTTAGGAAGGCATGAAGAATAAATATATTTCTTGGCATGCAAATGTCTCTTTTCTCAAATTATGTAAGGCTTCTGATCTTTGTTCCCTCATTTAGCACACATAAGAATGTTGTAATGTAGCAGTTCAGAATCTCAAAAGAGTCAAATATATTTCATCTACAGTTTTGGAAAAGATAGCAAATTTTTTGTATGATTTATTATCCATGAAACTTCTTTCTGCAAATATCATTTGTTCAATTAAATCAGTAGAAGTTGCCTAGAAGTCTCCAGGTCTCTAATGCTCTGTAGTTGCTATGCCAAGTCTATCTTTTGAAGATGGAATGTGGGCACCTTGGCTCTTGTGATGTCTAATGAAGAAGGCCAAGGTCATTGCCATGGGGAATGATCCTTCTCCTGCCCTGCCCTTTCCTCAGAGGGTAAAGCAGGTCTAATGGGTATAAAAGCCATAGATTCCTCTTTGTTGTGACCTTCACTCCCACTTTCACAACTGTGCTTCAGGATTACTTCATTTTCCAGAGTACAGAACTCCAAAGGAACACATTTTTAGTAATTTCCAAGGGAGGATATTATTACAGGTCAATCTGGCTACCATAATTTTCAATCATGTCCTGTCTTCATTTATACAATCATTATATTCATAGGATAAGCTGGTGATATTCACTGGAATATCTACTTCCCAGGAAAAAGCATTTGTAATGGGAGAATGGGTTGCGCTTGCCATGAGCTGCTTTCAGCAGAGAGGGTCACATATCAGGACCCAGATGGAGAGATGGTAGAAGCCAACAGGCACTCTTCATAGATATCTTGAAATCTTCAGTTTAATTACCCATTTCACAATATACTGACTGTAATTAGATTTCCTGAGAGTACTGGAGAAAGGGCTAAAATCTCTGTAAAGCTGATGGGATGCCTAATCAAAATGATTCACATGGATGTGTGAATAGAATCCGAGAGAGCTTTGAGGAAAGATGCTTGGAAATTTGGAGAAAGCTTCTGACTTGGAAATGGGTTGTAGATAAAGTTCATTAAGATTTCTGGGGGAAAAGGAGTTTGGTGGAAATGTGAGTTCTATTTATTAGAAAGCCTTACCACAACTAGCACTTGAATTGTACTTTATAGGATACAAAGAGCTCTTATATACATGAGAACTCATTTTATCCTCCCAATCAGTGCAGCAGCTAATTTGTTCTCATATTTCTTTGAGGAAACTAAGGTTAAACTTTCTTGTTTAATTTGCTTAAGTTCACTCAGTGGGTATGTGGCAGAGACAGATCATGTGACATTAGCTAGACCCCTTTCTTTACTATTGCAGCTATCTTGATGATTACACTGGGGATTATGGTGATGACTTTACTTTTTATTATTATTATTTTTTTACATTACAAGGATTCTCACTTCAGGCGAAGAAACTAGGGCTTCTGATATCAGTTTGGAATTCTATATTATAGTTCCAAGGTGAAAAGCTTAGCTTCTTAATTCCTTTTCAGTTTTCTTGACTGAAAAATATTACTTGATGTTATCTGTTATTCATCAAATTATTTAAGTCAACACACTCTAAGTTTAAAATGACTCTGGCAATCCCTTTCTTATTTCTCTCCCAAGAATGATTTCCTTTTTCACCCTTAGTTGACCTATACGTTACTGTAAAAATCAAACTCTTTGTGGAAACCTAGTTATTTTTTAAAAAATAAACTCTTTACTAAAATGGAATGATGCTATTTTCAGAAGCACTAAGTTAATTGTCTTAGATTACTAGAGCCCCAAAGAACCTGTTCAGTAACAGACATAACTACTATTAATTGGGTAACACTATAAAGGAAAATAAAATTTGGGTAAATAATAAGAAAGATTAAACAATTATAAAAAGAGAAGAACGGGATTTTGTTCCTTCGAGACAATGATATAAAATGAGAAAAAATCCTAGTTGGCTGCCTCAGGAGGCAAATCACCCCCTTGTTATGATGGACACTGTTTCTGAACACAAGTATGAATCACGAAAGTGCAGGTCCCTGGGAAGGGGTAACATTTTAAACCTTAAGACTTTAATCCATTAAGTACATAAATTCAACCGTTATAGGCATAAGAAAAGGTTTTAATGGGGTTAGAGTTAGTGGGGGAAGCAGGACTCAGGATTCTGGACAGGTAAAGAAACAGAGTAATAGCATTCCTAACGTGACAACAAGGGCTGTGGGGAGGGGCCTGGTTCCTGATCTTTCTGCACACAGTCCTGCTCAATTTCCTATCTAACAGACAGGCTTAATATCCTGCATTAAGAGATAAAAAATGTATAACCTTTAATATTACTTGGGTTCCTGATACAGCCAGTGTGGTCAGACTTATCCTTTGTTTGGCTTAGTTGATTAAGAACACTAAGCTAATAAGGCCACTACACTTTATTTGTTTATGGTGAGCTATGTCTCCTGGAAGAACGTGCCTGCCTAGGCAAGGTTGTGCAGCAAAGTTAATCTTGGATTTTTCCTACTCCCACCTGCCTCCTGTCCCTGTGCCCAGACTTTTCCCACACTTCTATTTCCCTGGTGCTCACTCACATCCTCTGGCTCCCCAGGACTTTACACCCAGGGCCCTGTTGGATCTGCTCCTGGCTGTGTCCATGCCCCTGACCTTTTCCTCCTGCCTAACTTCCAGTTATACTTAAATGCCCTCAGTTTCTTGATCCCAGGATCCTCTTTTCTGTTAGATGAGAGTTTATCTGATGAACCAAGCTTTCCCAAGCTGTACTGCTAGTGTTCCTCCAGATTTTAGTAGATACAACTCATGGATAAAAAAAGAGTTCCTTGGCAAAATAAGTTTGTAAAATCCTCCATACTATATCACTCTCTTAAAGATTCACATTGCTCATTAGCATATTAAAGGTTGGTGAAGTCTTTCAGATATAAATTTCTATGATGAATTCAGTATGGGAAACACTATTATAACAGAATACAAAATTTTAAGGTGTAAACTTTTATCCTTCTGAGACATTATATTTATTCTGACTTGAGTCTATAGGGGAAAATATGCCTTGACCTTGAGGAATGACCCCAGTTGTTGAAATGTCAGGTGCTACAGTGGTGGTATTTGGCACAAGGATTATTTAAATTATTTTTGATTACTTTTGTATTTTCAGTTACTTTCTGCTCTGCTAAACAAAGCTATAGTCTAGGATAATTTGAATATTCTGCTCTATTTGAAGAAAACCAAGGTAAAATCTGGATAAGCTTAGAGCTCTTGTTTAGCAACTTTTATGTTCTTTTGTGTTCAGATATTCTTTTGAGAAGTGAAAAGTATTTCTCTTCCCATCAGTGCACTAACATCAGGCCATTCAACATTTAAAAATGAGTGAGATTGGATATTTTTTTATTATAGTCACCTCAGGTCAAGAGCAGAGCTCTCTGATAATGCGATCAGCTGACTAAATTGCAATCCCCTTCCATTCAGTCCTCTGCTAATGAATACGTTTCTTCTTTTCTGGGAACTGGAGTATTTTGGAAATTATATTTTAAAGTTCTTATATTAAGAAGATGCCTTCTGGAAAGCTTCAAAATGAGGTCAGAGACGTGGAAGAAATGTAAGCCGCCTTCGGAATTTAGGCTGCCAAATGGAATGTAGAGAAAAATGCTGTCAATTTAGTTTCTTCCTTCCATTCCTGTTCCTCTGTGTGACTGGAGCACAAGATTTCTCTATCTATTTCTGCCTCATACTCTATATTGAATGCCAGCTTCTCCTTCCTCCCCTATAATGTAGACATTTATGAATTCTCTAGTCTAACAACATTTTAAATCAAACATTATTTTCATCTTTGATTATAGAAGTTAACTTGTAATCTTTGATGGAGAATCCTCTATTTCCACCTGTTCAATCTACCAAATAGTTGAAACGAATGTGATTGAAAGCCTCTCTCTGCTTGTACCTTCCCTTTCTCTTATTATTATTTTTTTTATGTGTGACTAGGGATGAGAATATTTTTACTAAGCCATACTATAAACATAACGATGTCTGAAATCCAGGATTTATTGAGTTCCATAGAAATCATTTGGACAGTTTTTATTAAACATGCTTATTTAATCATGCACTTCAAGATTCTACTGCTGGCCATGGTAAACGTTAGAGCAGAAACCTGTTTTTGAAATCCCAAGGTTCTTAAACATGCCACATATATGTACCTCTTAAAAATTCCTTGTGAAGATATACCAGTGATAATTTATTTTAACTATATAATTTCTATGATTTATATCCCTCTCAGAATCAATATGACTGTTTCTTCAGAATATTAAGTGTCATGCTCAGCATTTTAGAATTTCTAAAATGTCCAATCATTATAGTGCTTCCTGTAGTCAAATTATTTTAATTAAGAGATTAAGTCTCATTTCTGAACAATAGGCAGTTCTAATTCCTGATATCTCCCTCAGAGGACAGAAATTGTGGTCTATTCAAGACAACTTTCATTCTGATTCTAGGCGCAATTTCATTGGTGGTAGTTGACTTATACTGTTTTTCCTAAACACTAGCGGATAAATACTCTTTTGTTCCTTGACTTGAAGGTTCCGAAAGCTCATTTTACATGGCTCTTCAGAGCATCTCCAGTGAGACAGAGTCCCTATTGCCCATAGCAGTGACTAGCTTGAAAAGTCATCTGTGGATTAACTGTCCTTCCTTCCCAATTCCCAGTCCCAACTTCTATTCCTTGGGGTCATTTTCTAAAATAAACTCTCTGGTTGCAAGCTAGAGTCTTGGGCTCTGCTTCCTTTCGGAATCCAAGCTAAGACAAATAGCAAAATGTCAGAGAATAATTAATAAACATTTTCCTCCTAGTTACTGCAATGAAGATGCAGGAAATTTTATAGTAAAACATACTAAATTACTTCAGGATACAAGAAAATCATTTTTCAAGTAGCCTAAGAGTTAGTTATGCATTTCTAACAAAAGTCATGGTAGTCTAACAAAGTCTTTCCAGAATGGAGGAGAAAAAAATTTGTGGACATGAAACCCAGGCTATTCACAGGTGGTTACAGCAAACTTATTTGTAAAAATGAGGAAGAGCTGCACTTACATATTCTGTATGAACTTGTGCTTTCTAGAATTGATAAAAGCTCTGTCTTTGAAGTCTGATCTTTGAATAATTGTGGACAGAGGCTGAAAATTTTTACAGTGTATATATTAGCCTTGATTTCAGGCAGAGACCTGTCTGGCATGGCCTGATGTGGATTTGTGTGGGGACGGTATCTGAATACAGAAGATGATCAGTGGATTGCACACAACTTGAATAACAGAAGTAGAGGACTCTGAAGCTGTTTAAAAAGCCACTAAAGATATAGGCTTCTACCAATACTCTCATGAGGAGATAATGGCAGCAGAGGGCATCAGACTTGCCAGCTGCACATTATTTTTTGCCATGTGCATATTTATGTTTAAATTTAATTATTTAATCAAACACGCATAATTCATCCCCAAGTAGTGCTTTATTTCTTCTCAATTGCATCTGCTGCTGCTGCTGCTCCTGCTCCTCCTCTTCTTCCTCCTCCTCCTCCTCCTCCTTCTTCTTCTTCTTCCTCTTCCTCCTCCTCCTCCTCCTTCTCCTTCTCCTCCTCTTGTTTCTTCTTCTTTCTTCTTATTAAGATACAGTTAAAGGAAACATTCCAGATTTTTTTAAGGTTAAATAGCTGAACTGGTGAGTCCTTCCAGTGACAGTGGAGATCATGAAACTGGTGCCTAGGAAGGTAAGTGGCCCCTTTCTGTGTAATGCTTGACCACTGCTTATTCCTACTAAATTATGTTACATGGTTCATGGCAGTGAAGGGGAAGAGAGCACTACACAGAACTATTTTGTACCAATTTTTGTGCTGTTCTGGAGGATAAAAAATTATCTGTGATAATGATAATGATAACTTCTTTTGATTTTTTATTATTTATCCCTCCAGACTGGAGGTGGCATATGGGAGTGGGGTGCAGAGTGGCTCACAGACTGTCTCCAAATTGTTACTGAAAACAGTAACATATTGTAACTTGTCAAAGGACAGAGTTAAATAATTCCACTTTTTTACAAAGAACACATTTCTGCCCTTTTAGTCTCAATTTGTTGAGGCAAAGGAACTGTCTTTTGGTTATACCCATAACATGCATTTTATAGGAATAGTTTCAAAAACATTGTACTTTTCAAGTATATTTGCATACAATTTATTTGGCCAGGGAATTCTGATGTGGGGACAGGTAAAGTAGCTTTTGTTTTAATTGTTCTTGCTATATTAATCATACTTCAAACACGGCACCCTTCCCATTCCTTTGAATAAGTGTGTGTGGACTAAGAAAACATTTCTCCTAATTTGTTAAGTGTTTTTAGAGTGAGTGCCCTTACTTCCATTGTATAATAGCCTCTCTTGTTCTTGGTAATTAGTCTGTTTATTTTCTACAAATATTGTATGTTTTAATCTTTGGGATTTATCATCAAGACTGCTATTGACAATTGTTTACCCAGTCTGGGTAAATCTGAAAAAGAAAAAAAAAAAACAACAAAGACATGAGAACTTAGAATATCCTAACAATTATGGTTTTATACAAGAGACGGAATCCTGAATCGCCTAAAATTTTTAGCCTTTTCGTGTTCCAATCTGGATAGAGACAATTTTGCAGTATAAGTAAAGTCTGCTTAGCTAACTTTTAAGCACACAGGTGTAATTCATTAATATCAGATGTCCTCCCCTTAGGCAACATGCAGTTGGAATATTTTAGATAGTCTGAGATAACTAATTGTATTTTTCTGTAACTATTTATTTTATAAATGAAAAGTAATTCTGAAGCATGTAAATTTGCATAATAATATTTTTCACAAATTTAATAAGAGAATAGTGCTTTGTGGTGTCTCAATTAGTATATTCTGGGCCTGGACCTTACCTCAGTAGGGGTTTGCCTTTATTCTCAGATTTTGCAGCTGTTTATGAATTGGAGTTTTTCTTCTTTCCAATGGATTGAATCTCTCATATTGCCTTTCAGACCATGGAGACCAAATAAAATAAAAAAACATGCAGAACATTGAAGACAGGCTCAGTTGCCCAAGATTATTCAGAGGCAGGAGAAAAGGAACAGTTTTAGAAGACTAGGAAATTATTTTTATTATGATATAGATCCCTAAAGCATACTAATATTTAAAAACTTCTGTATTTTTTTCAAGAAGCTATTACTACAATCATGCTATTTATCGACCACAAAAATATCACCGGTATACAATAATAAACATTTATTTCTCTCTGAGGTATCTGCAGGTTGGCTGGAGCTTGGGTGATCTAGGCTGGGCATGGCTGAGCTTCACTTGTTGCCCATTCTTCCAGAACCAGTGGGCTACTCAAGGCACGTTCTTTTCTTGGCCACAGCAGAGACACAAGGTGGCACCCTCTGTTGAGCCCATTCTAACCCTCTGCTTGTGACATGTCCATTAAAGTTCCATTGGCCAAAGCAAGTCACATGTCTAAGCCCAACATCAGTAGAGTGGGAATGTGTCATTCTTCCATAGAAGGGGTGTGTGTATCTATTTTTTGAACAGTAATGTAATCTTCTACACTTCTATCTTCAAAACTTATCTAAACCTCTTCTCATTTTATCTTAATTGTGCTCTGTGAAACTACTGAAGGAGGCTATCTTTCAATAGGTGCAACTGAAAACGGCAAACTTCCTTCAATTCTTTGGGGCCATCAGCTACTGTGGATATTTAAGGAGGTCTGAAAGGCAGAGAGGAGACTTGTAAGGTGGCAATAGTCACAGTGGTAATAGTTCAGGCAGAATACGGCCTTTGGGATTTGTCCATGAAACAATACTAGAAGAGGTCTCATAAATATAGGCCACTAAGTAGAATTTACAAAAGTAGTAGATAATGGCTAAGCCTTTCACTGAGTTTTTAAACCTCCCACAGGAAATGCAATATGTGTTATGAATTTAAAGGTTACTGGAGAAATCAACTCTCAACTGAAATACCCTTGTTCTAAATACAACTGTATGGGGATTATTACCAAATGAAAGTGGGTTTTTGGTGCAAAGTGCACTGAAATTACTTGTGCTCTCAAATCCTGGTTGTGCGACTGTTTAGCAAGTTGCCTCATTTTCTGAGGTTCAGTTTCCCATCTATAAAATATAACCTCCAATGCCTATCTAATAGAATGTGATAAAAATAAAATGAGATAATGGATAAGACTGTGGGGCGTCTACCTCATTGTGATTTATAGCATTAGCTTTGGAGTCTGTCTGCTTGTGTCGAATTCTTTCTTTACCACCTACTAAATGGCTGACCTTGCAGTTGTCACTCTTAGTTTCCTAGCACTGGTGTAACAAATTACCGTAAATCAGATGGCTTAAAACAACAGAAGATTATTTTCTCATTGTCTTGGAGGCCAGAAATCTGAAGTCAAAACATCAGCAGGACTGGTTCCTTTTGGGGCCTCTGCAGGAGAATCTGTACCATGCCTCTCTCCTACCTTCTGGTAGTTGCCAGCAATCCTTGGCTTCTTTGGCTTGTGGCAGCATAATTCCAATCTCTACCTCCATTTTCACATGGCATTCTTCCCTATGTCTCCTTTGTGTGTGTCCGTCTCTCTGTGTCCTCTCTTCTCTTAGTAGGACACCAGTAATATTGGATTTCAGGCCTACTCTAATTCAGTATGACCTCGCCTTAACTAATTACAGCTGCAAAGACTCCATTTCCAAATAAAGTCACATCCACAGGTACTGGCTTCAACAGTCTACCCTTCTTTCTGCCTAACAGTAGAACACAATTCAGCTAAGTTTCCTGCTACTTTATAACAAGAATCACCTTTCCTCTAGAGTCCAATAACATGTGTTAATTATTTCCTTCTAATACCTTACCAGGAACACCTTTAATATCCATATTTCTATGATTCTCCAAAGTCAAATTGTCTTATCTATAGAATGAGGATGATAATATTCACATTTGGAGATCGTTGTGAGGATTAAATGTAATCCATGAAAAATGCTTAGCACAAGAAATGGCATTTTGTAAATGCTTAATGAGAGTTGGCTTTTATTTAAGTATTAGGTTGAACCATATAAAGTTGACATTTTATAGGTTGTAAAAGATTGAATATCAGCAAATTCTTGTGGTGTAAATTTGAACTACATAGAAATGCCATTTTTTTTGTAGGTCAAAACAGTCAAATTTCAATAATTCTACATGGTTTAAACCTAATACTTTATAATAAATAAAATGTTGATGGACCAAGATAATGTATTCTTACTAAGCCATGGTATTTTCTTCTTAAAAAGCATCCACAGGAAAGCTATTTTCAAGATAAAATTAATTGTTATTAGTTATATTAATTGTTATATAATTATTAGATTCATTATATATAATTGTTAGATTTGTTAGCTCATTATATTAGTACTTTATTATATCATTTTTTTAAAAAAACAGGTGAAATTCAACTTTTTGCTCTGTTTTTAATCAATGTTTAATGAAGAAACATGAAGCATAAATCTAGTCTATTATTTAATGTTTAGTAATAGATGTCACTGAATCAGAGGTTTCTTAAACATATATTTAAATTAGGATGAGACATCTATCTAGTCGAGGATATAGTATTTTCACACTCTGGTCCTCACCATTTTTTTAAAACCTGAATTCAAATAGTGAAAAACAGATAACCAAAACAATTTGCTTAATACCGTTCCAGTGGTCAACTAGATATTTGTTTTATAGAAGTTCTCCCCAGGAGAGAGGAGAACTGCCATTAGTATAAAAATACAATGCTACTGGAATTTTTTATGAAGATAATGGCAACTAATGGTATAGTTGGTTAAGGATGACACTTGAAAATTACAATGTTTTTCTCAGTGTCCTTTAGGCAGCAACGTGGGCAGGAAATCAGAAATTGAAGTGAGAAAGTGTAAAAAAGTGGGAAACGAAGCATGTCAGAATAAGATGTACATACCTTAAAAGTTTTGCCAGTGAGCCAGTCAGAAGGGTGGGTAAACAGTGCCCAAGAATCTTAAGAGACTGGTTTAATATAGAAAAATTGTAAAGCCTAAGGCAGGATGGATGAAAGGAATGGAAGGTATCTAAGGCCTTATGAAGAATTCAAGAAAACATTCATCCTTTCAACAAAATTTTTTTAATATCTTTGATGTGCTAGTTGACTAGAGCAGCTTCTGCATATAACAGGTTTTCCAAAAAATGTGTGTTGAATGAATGTGAATAATGAAATAGGATAATATCAGTCTGACTCAGGGCAATCTTCCCAGATGGAGATGCTGAATAATGAAAACTTGCCATCCTAGCTTCCAGACAGATAGGTCGCCAGAGCTAGAGGTAGGATTGCATAGTAAAGAACTGTATTAGGACTCAGATTTAAGTTCAAATCCTGAATCCCTTTCCGAAGGTATGTGTGACCTAGTATAGTCACTGGTTCCTCTATTGATAACATCCCCAGTGAATTGGGTGGGTCACATTTTTCAATTACTTTTTTTTTCAAGACAAGAACATATATCTTTTTTTGTTTTTTCTTTTGCCTTTCATTCTATTTCTCTTTTTATTTGTTGCACTTTCTCTCAAATTTGTTGTTCTTATGATCTCTTTCATTGGATCACCAATGACAATGACAATAGAGATATACTTGTTATATCTGCCAATAGTATTTTTCCATATTTAAAAAAATATTTTTAATGGTTTGATGTGTACCCAACTCATCAGGTTATCAGGTTCAGGTCTTGGGTCTGCCTTGGAAATGTACCTGCCAAATATTTTAACATGGTTTTTGAAGTGATTAAAAAGAATTTAAATAGCTAACATCCCCATCAAATTGAACTTTAAAACACTTTCTAATAATAATTTTAATTTAATGATTGACTTAATGAATGTCAATCAGAAGAGGCAGTAACTGGCCAGTCAATTTAAAAAACATTAGTCATATGAACTTGGAATGCTTCTGTATAAAATTATGGCTCTAGTCAGTAGGAATATGTCACAGTTACTTCTCTAAAGGCTTAAATCACATTTAGAGATTTATTTCTGCTTGTGACATAGCCTGCCCCTGAAGAGAACATCCCAGGCAGTCGAGCTTATGCTTCTGTGAAGAAGCTTTTCATTTGGCATTGAGTTAAATTTTGTCTACATAATCCATGTAATTTCTGCTCCATGTTACAGATATTATAAATTAGAAACTCACCCAGGAAGTTCTATGGTTAAAGGGCCACTGATAAGGTCCAACTGTAGGAAAAATGGTAATGCTATACCTACTGCAAACTTAACTGTAGTTGGGAATCCTTTTTATACCTAAGAAATTATAGTTTTCTCAAGGCAGAGGAGAGGGTTAATGCTTTGCCCTTGAAGTCCTGCCATGATTTGTTTTTTGGGGGGTATAACTCATATTCTAAAACTTTGTCCTTTATATACAAATCCCCTCCCCCAAATGCCACTTCAAACTTATTCCTTCAAAACTTAGTCTTTGTTTTCTGTAGTAACAGTTAATTATTGTCTAATTTGTATAGTCTCAGGTATAAGGCATGCTAGGATTTATTTAATGATCTAGAGTGGGACTACATGGATACTGCATCCAAGGGAATCAAGGTGGATCTGGGGGAAAGTGACTGGCCTGATGTTCCAGGGACACCTATAAGGTTCATGAATGTGCTATGTCGGGAGGAGAGGAATGATTAAGTCAGACATCTCCTGGATAAAATAACAAATTTTTTTTCTTAAAAAAAAATTCACGGGTTATAAATTATTTAATTAAATTTGTCTAATTACTTTACATTCCCATGACCGTTTTGTAATTACCATTTGTATTTCTTAATTTCTACATCTTTTTCACCCCTTTCTCAAACTTCCCTCCCATCTGGCCATTATCAGCTTGTTCCCTGCATCTGTGAGTCTGTTTCTATTTTGTTCGTTTGTTTTGTTTTTTAGATTCCACATATAGGTGAGATCATATGGTATTTGTCTTTTTTTTCATCTGACTTATTTCACTTAGTATAATACCTTCCAGGCCCATCTATGTTGTTGCAAATGGTAAGATTTCATTCTTTTTTTATGGCCAAGTAATATTCTATTGTATATATGTTCCACATCTCTGTCCAGTCGACTATTGATGGGCACTTAGGTTGCTTCCAAATCTTAGCTATTGTAAATAATGCTGCAGTGAACATAGGGGTGTATATATCTTTTTGAATAAGTGTTTTAGATTTCTTTAGACAAATACCCAGAAGTGGAATTGCTGGGTCATATAATAGTTCTATCTTTTAGTAATTCTTAAGAGCAAGGGCTTATTTCATTTTTTCCTCAACATTTTCAAATGACTTGTGCATCTGTAAGACTATGATTACAACAACAAAAAAACCCAAACATGCTCATTTACATGTAATTTTATAACAGGATGAATGCAGATGAGATTCTAATTAGAACCATTATTTATAGAGTAAGTAAATAATGTGGGTTTGCTTTTTTGGTGTATCAACATGAGGGAAAACTCAGGACATATGGTCTAACAAAGTCAAAAATGTTATGCTGGAAGACACCGTAATCTTATTATTCAAGAGAGGAAGGGCTGGGTAAAGATGTGTGAGCACCTCAAAATGCTGCCTCATCCTAAACCAGTGTGGGGCTATCTGGTACAGATGGGCATGGGAGCCACACCTGTGGTAGAATTGGAAGATTTTATTTTGCTTCTTACAGTTGTTTTCCTGCCTGCAAAAGTGGTGTTTCTTCAGATTTCTTCAGAGATGTGATTGCTTTCTTATTCTACTGGGAGCCTCTTTTCCAAACTATTCCCAGAAGGGTTCACTACTCACATCTTTAAAGCACCAGTGGAGTCCCAGGTTTGAATTTCAAGGAGATTATAGAATTCATTTATTTATTACTAGGTCCTAAAATGTTAAGTGAACATTGTATCTGCTCTGAAGTATTATTGAAATCTGATAGTTCTTCTCTTGTGTTTATGGTTTTGTTTCAAAATAAATTTTCTTTCCGAAGAAATTCAGGGGAACATCTTGTATGTGCATTTATAAATTTATCTTCTATATCAGGAGGCTGAGGAAATCCAATTAATCAACTGGGTTTGGACAGGTTGCAGGAACAGATGTGTAGTGGTTACTGGAAGCCTTTCATGGGCTGCTAATATGCAAATACACCAATAAATTATTCCTGCTCTTATTTTTTGAGAATACATATTTGCTTCCTAAGCTCTATATAGTTCAAAAAAGGAATAGTTTGAATGTTAGTGTTCTAATGTGTTTATTTTAGAATTAAATAACAGATAATTTCCTTAGGTTTCACTGTATATATAAATCTCACTGATTTGTGAATCTGAGGTTTTCACTAATTTTCTGAGCAGTTTTGACTTGGCTAATTCTGCTCATTCGTTGCACTGCATTGTAAGCTAGAATGTTGTTAGCTGATTTTAATTTCATGCTTCTGATTGGAAATTGCATTGTGGAAATGAGTTCATCACAACAGGTAAATAAATTTGACCAAGACATTAAGGGGGCACCCCTAACATGCCTAAAGCAATGTGTCTTCTCTGAAGGTGCATGAGCATCTGTGAGGGCTGAAAGTGAGTCCCCTTGTTCCTTCGTGCCTTTTAACTAAATTTGAAAGGGAAGTCCAGAAAGCTATGTAGTGCTGCCCTGTAAATCAGCAGGGACCAGTCCACCTGGGCTTGAAACACAATGAGTCCACTGACAAAATTTCCATAAAAATCCAGGACAGATGCCTTCTACAGGATCCTCATTCTGTGGACTATTGATATGAAATCACTATACAGAAATATACATGGGAAAATCTGCAATAGTTCTACTGTCTTTCTAATTTCAACCCTTGATTGTGTCCTTATCTTTCCTCCAGAGTAAAGAGATGGTGGAAGGGAGGAGGATTATTTCTTAAAAGAGAGAGTGATAATAAGAGACTGTCCTATGTATTTTGGTTTATTTTGCATTCAGGTTACATTGCATATTTTCACATATTTATTTGGAAAAGTTGGCAAGCTGAATTTTTTATTATTTTTCTCAATTTTTTCCCCATTGAAAATTATTAACTTACTGAGAATTAGTGTTATAAATGTTTGTTTTTAGATTCTGCTAACTTTTATACATTAATGATCTCTGCATTTTAATTGTAAGGGTTTTTTCATTTTGTTTTGTTTTTTTTTCTAAAGCATGGAGGAAGAATTTGGCTCATCAGATAGTTTGATGAGCCACATTAGCTCAGATAGCTAAGCAGAGAACTCTATGTGAGGTATAAAGCCAAAATGGGATATATGTTGAGGAACCAGGAAAGAAAAGATTTAGGTTTAGTGAATGGAAAGATGGGAGGTGGCTTGGAGGAATTCAAGATCATGTGCCAATAACTTCTCCTATATTTGGGAGAGTTAGCCTCATTTAAAAGTTCTAGAACAGGTTAGAAACCATGATTTTCAAATCCCTTTTAGCCACAAAACTCTTTTATTAAATTAAATCTTGAACAGATTCTAATACATTATTACATAGATGATAGTGACCGAAATGAAGTAGAATCCAGATTTCTTGGTCTCATACGAAAGTGGTCTCTGAGCAAATCTCTGCCTTTGTGGAGCACAGCTTGAAAATAACTATGGTAGCCATGCATTCTGATTGTTTCAGAAAGCAATGTCAATATGACGAATTTTGGTTGTCACTCATGGATGAGTTCCTTACCCATGTGAGTTCTTTAAACACTGAAGGGACGTCTTGTTGGACACAAAACGGCAGGGCATCCTCAGGCAGTATAAGAATGTACCTGAGTCAAGGTGCAGCAGTGTTCCTGGATGGTATGTCAGGGCTGACAGAAGAGGACTTCAGAGAAACAGAAGCATGATCACATCTAAACCATACAGCCTTCCTTTCTCAAAGCAATAGTTAAGGTCCACAGTATTCCAAGGCAGAGCTCACTAACTGTTCTCACTTCCTGAGATGTTCTTCCTCTGGCCCTTTTCGCGATAGTTTCTTCTTGTCCTTCAAGTGTTCACAGATCACCTCCTCAAAACTCAAACAGCCTTTCTAACTGCTGTCTCGCTAGGACCTCTTCTTCTAGTTGCATTATTAATCTCTATCACAACACCCTATTTATCTTTTTAGAGATTTTAAGAATAATTTTAGCTTGTTTGGTTTTAGTCTTTCTCATTAGAATGTAATTTCTGTGACAGCTGGAATCATATCTGTCTTAGTCACTCTTTTAGCTTCAATACCTGGAAGGTACAGTACCTGATACACGGTAGACATTCAATAAATGTTTGTCGAATGAATGAATGAATGAGATTTTTTTAAATTTGAGATGTGAAACATAATAAAGGACACTAGATGACTCGGTGGGGATATTTCTTTTAGGCAATTTCCCAGAACAGTGAAACATTAATTTTTTGAATGTTTTTATTGAAGAAAATAGTGAAACTTTGTGAATCAGATCATTAGTGATAATTAAGTCAATGTGTGTAAAGCAGAGTGTATATGTAGGTTTTTAATCATTTATGGTAAAGGAGATACAAAGTATTAGATAAAAATAAACAGGATAATAAGGCTAAGGAGTCAAGATTGTAGGGCATACCTTTTCTCTCTTACCCATGTTATTATAACCAAGTTACATTAAAATTAATGACATATTCATCCTATGGTTGTGTCATTTTGCAATACTCGCTTCTGGCATGGCACTTGATAATAGTTGGGAGTAAATGCTTCCCTTCTGAGTGATGACACTTGGATCCCTTGCAAAGCTAATGTAGGGGATCCTGGTGAGGGAGACATAATGCTATGCAGAGACGATACAGAAGACCACATTGGTGACCCATAGGTAGATGGGTGCTGGAGCTAATGAAAATGGTTTTCATAGACACAGGACACTTAAAAGAGAGTGGGCGGAGTTGGTTCTTCTTGTTTATGCATATTTTGAGATAATGGAGTTTGTTCATATTTTATCTCAAGCTCTAAAGTCTTAAGGGAACAAGACTTAATTACAACCAGGTGAGTTAGTAATGTTGGGAGGAGGATGGGAAGAGAAATTAATAGTTGTGGAGTGCCTGTTGGGTTATGTATTAAGTACCTTTATGCCATTACCTCTAGAAATTCAGATGGAGTCTCAAGTCTGTAGCAGCTGACACCTGGACTTCAGATTCCTGGCACTGAGGTATAGATTAGGGAAAACATTCATCTATTACACCTTGGTTATAAATGATGTTAATGTTGACTTTTCCTACTAACCAAAAAACAGGAGTTAGAATTTTTACATAGTAAGTTTTGGGTATGAAGTTTTTAACATTTTTAAACATTTCACTTAGATGCTTATTTCCATTATTGTGAAGAGAATTAGGGAAATGAGTCATGACAGAAAATCATATTTACACGTGACTCTACTTTTTTCTTAACTAAAAGATTTTGCAGTTGTATTTATTGCTCTGATTTCATTTATTAGGTGGTTATTATTAATGCAGGCATGGGTTTTTACTTTTATAAATATGAATACTTTGAGAAGTTACTCTATTTCCATTGTGTACTGAAAGCAATCAAAGTTAAATAGTGTTTATGTGTTTTAAATTATACCCATGCCAGTCATTAATGACTAAGTAATGTCTGAATGTGTGAGCTTCTGATTTATAATGACAGAATATAGATTATAGAATTTAGAAAATATAATCTAGAATGCAGGCTCGTAAAATTCAGTCTCTACAGCAAAATAAACAAGGATATTATAATATAACATTGCATCCAATTGAATGCTATGAAATGTTGGCATTTTAGCTTGTTTATTTAATATTGAAGTATTCAGTATTTGATTATGCCAAGCACACAGTTTCCTCCCTGTTCCCACTACTCCCCTTCCTTTTAAATATTCCTACAACCCCCCAAATTTTTATATGACCTATGTGAATGTTTAAAAGTGTATCAAATTTGCCTTTTTTAAAAAAAATTCTGTGTCATCCCTTGAGTCCTTGAGTCTCACTCCCTATCTGTGGCTGGAAACACACAGGGGAGTCCTTGGACCCAGGTCCTGCAGTCCTGCAGGCCGTGGAATGACCAGAAGATTGATGTGTCTTGTCACATTGGTCAGTTGGCCTAGTCCAGGCCATGCGAGTGCCTCTGACCCAGAAGCCTGCTCCTGTCTTTCATCAGTGTATCACACCATTGGAAGGAAAGGCATCCCTTTCAGGATAAAACTCTCCTCTCCACACTCATTTCACACAGGAAGATACTAAAGCACAGAGGTCTAAGCAGTACTGACTCTAGAATAATCTGTCAAATCAAAATAACCCCCTGGCTCCCTCACCTTCCTGGCCAGGACACATTCTATTCAGAAAGATCCCTCACCTCCTGCTTGGTGATCCCCATTACTCCTCTCAGCCAGTCACGTGTCCTTTCACTGCTCCACCAAGACATGCAGGCTCTTAGAATTCTCCTAAATTCCAGACTTTGATGAACAATACATGTAAAGAGTATAGAAAAAGGGACCAGGGCTGGTGTTTAGAGCCATGTCTCTTTCTGCTCTAATGTAGAACTTGGCTTATGCTAAAACTGTCTTGGACTCTAATTTCTTGTTCGCTGGGATTGCTCTGCAGCCTTCGTGTGGGGTGGGTTAGATAAATTCTTCCACTCTAACCCAGCTCTGCTAAGGACCGTGCTGGGACTATGAGTCTGT
>NW_006431912.1:3907571-3946080 GCF_000325575.1 Pteropus alecto
ACAGCAGGGTATTTAAATGAATAATCCATTAGGTTTAGGCTTGTGTCTTGATTTTGAAAAGCCTATTTCTCTTCTTTTACATCCTGAGAATATGAACAAGTGATCATATTCAAGGCTGCATAAGCTTACTTGTGTTTTTTTTTTAATGAAACATCACGACACAATTTACCTTGAAAATGTAGTAGTACCAGGTCAAATGTTAGAATTCTTTTGGAGACTGCCATCAATTATATGTACAGATTACAGACTGAGTAAAGATCATTCCCACTCACTGATTCTGCCAGATATACTGTCAGGTGAAAGAGTTGCTTTAAGTTGCAATTTAATTTAAGGAAAGGGCATCCTCTTACAAGCCTATCTCTGAAGTGGAAGCTATTTGAATTAATGTGTTTATCTATTCATAAATTATCCAAAGTACAGAGAGAATGATTAAAGTTTCCTTTTTCCTTAATGCATAAATTTAGCTTTATTAGTTTTTATATGCTCTTTTGTTTTTAGTTGGAATAACTCAGAGGGCCTTGATTTCTTGCTCTCAAGAAGTGGGCCCTGGGTTAATCTGCCAAAGGCAATTTGCCGCCTTTGGGGCATTTGAAGAAGCGAGTGAAGGTCAGGACATCAATTCTCACCAAGGTGCCCCTGGTCAGATATCATCTCCACTCCTATTGATGGAATTTTATTTATAGCTTTTGTAAATTAAGGTATTTGTGAGAGTTAATTTGGATGGAGAGGTCATTATCCAAGGGAGAAACATGGAGGGGAAAAATAACAACAGAAGCAAAAGAGCTGGTTTAAGTTAAAGAGGGTTCAGAATGAAAGCGGTTGTTCAGATCTTGATTAGGATTCTAGAGGATGTTTGATGGTACAGAGTAAAGTCGAGATCTTGCCTTGGGAAGTCTTGGAGAGTTGAGCTTGAATGGGGGGTAATGTCCTCCCTGGTGGCCCTGAGAGAAGGAAACTAATATTTAGACACTTATGTAAATGTACCAGGTGCTTTTATACCCATCATCTCCTTTGAACAGCTGATGGGCCTAGCACTGCCAGCAAGTAGGATCAGAGAGATCATACTAGTGAATACTCATATCGAAAGTAGGTAGGGTTAATAGAGCAAATTCCTCAGACAGACTTGCACAGATTGGAAGCTTTGGACATAGCTATGACATCGATAGTTTAATGACCACAGAGAAGACATTAGACCCAGGAAAAGATGACACTCAAAGATGAAGATGAAAGTTGCAGAATCAAAGAAAATCTGGAGTAGGAAAATGCTGGACTCTACAGGTACACTGTATGATTCATTCATTCATTCATTCATTCATTCATGCATTCATTCATTCATTCTAGTTTGTACTCCAAAGATGATCAGTTACCAGACTAAGGTTTCTCAGTGACCTATACTCTATGGTTCCTAAGTTCTTATTTAGGGACAGTACTATATTGTGTATGTTTGTCCACAGAAGAGTAACTGGGGATAGAGGATAGGAAAAGTCAGTGCGGGTGGGGAGGAGAATTCTCTAATTCTTCCTTCTTCCTTTCTGAAGGTCTTCGAAAGCCAAGGGAACTAATATTTTCAAAACGGCCATGGTGGCCTCAAAGTGGCTGGACAATCTCAGTTCTTGCCTGGCTAGGTATTGGCTTCCTTAAGCCACAGTCATAAAGAAGAGTTTCCCTAATTTCAGGTGTCTGGAAACTTTCTGTGATTTTTCTAAGACAAATAATAGGTATGTCTGTGCCTCTCGGGCTCTGTAGACATCCACAGAAAAAAGATCAGTGACTTGAATTTCTCTGACATCTTGTAGTTAAGCTTCTGAATTCGTTCTCACATCTTGTTGAGCCAGTACCAGAAGGCTGGAATTTTTATTTCAGTTCTACTGTGATACTTAAGGACTGCGCAAATGCTTGACCTAAATCTAAAATGCCACAGGTTTATAATCAGATGATTTGTTTAGCTTGTCTCTGAGTCAAAAGATGTCTTGCTCATTATGAATCTATTTAGTCATTGATGAAACCCAAAGTTAGATGAAACATCGATAAAAATATGTGGTATATCTTTTTAATTGTTAAAAAGGTAGGAAAATTCTGGTTCAGAATCAAGTGTCTGAGGAGTCCCAAAAGAACCTGAAATTCGAGTTTAGTGCTCTTCACATTTTCTGCCATCGAGCCTGGCTCGTCTTATGTCTCAGTGCTCGAAACAAAGGCAAAAAGTCAACTCTAGACTCTGAAGCATGCGTTTCAAGAGACTTTTTTCCCCCTTGCAAATAAATAGGGCTCCACATGAGAGACAACCCAACTAGGAGGATTTCAAAATATGGCTGTTCCCAATCTTCCCCAGGTTCTCCAGTTTGGCCTAGAAATCCTGGCACTATTGCAGTCTATATAGGCTACAGGAGTTCAACTTGACCTTGAATTCTAGAGCAGTAATCTCTAAAAAGGTGCCCCTTTCCCAGAATCCTCATAATGACTGGGATGTGGGGAGTGGAGCCTGGAGATACTGAGAGGGAAGACATTGAACGGGAAGGAAGTGTTGCTGAAAGGGCATGAGTATGGAAGAGGCTGGGGGCAAGGAAAGCAGTGAGGGCCTCCTGAAATAGTTCAGGAGATAGCTGAAGAGGGTCTCATTTAAGGAGTTACAGTAGAAATAAGAAGAGAAAGAATGTTTGAGAAATTTTTCCAGGGTGCACTGTCCTGTACAACTATGTCTCTTAGAGTTCATCTTCCTTTTTTGGTGTTGCATGGGGTTTTCAGGTGTGAGAGTGAGACAGCTCAGGATGGCTGTTCAGATAGACTCAACCTCATGCTAGTCACACAGCTTATCGTTTACAATCCCTACCACAACTACCACCGGCACGAAGTTATTTACAGCTACAGATTCCTTCCATTCAGCTCTCTCCTGTGTTCTCTTCCGTCTCCACATCCCCCAGGAAACCCTGTGTCCCACTCTGAACTATCAAAATTTATAAATAATTGTGATTCACTAGGCCACAGTTTTATTTTTTGTTTCGGTTTATCTTTGTGTTGTTTTAAAATCAACTCCCCTCTCCCTAGGAGATACAGTAATGATAGAAAATAAATGAAATCTATGCTTATTAGAAATTACCCTTATAAATCATCTTGCCCTTGGTGAATGGGTAAATGGCTATTTAAGATTGCAAATGGAATGTACTTGGGCACATTAAGGAACAGAAACCAATGAGTATGAAATAAGAGCATTCAAAAAGAAATTCAGAAATTCCGGGATTGTTTTTCCTCTTCTGCTCTAAAATATCTTGTGTACTTAGTACTTGATGAGAAGTCAGAGGAAGCAGCTTCTATAGTATAAGTCTCAGTGTAAATGTGCCAGGCATTATAAGCAGGTCCACAGGACCCTAAGCCTCTTTCTCAGGATGTGATAAAATGTGAGAATCATCACACAGGACTGGGTCCAAGTGGAATTAGAAGCAGAACAAAGGTAATAAATAAGTTTCTGAGCAGAATCATTTCCTATAGTGGTTCCAAATCTTGCTTCATGGCCAGTTCCCTCAAGAATTTAACCACAAATCCATGAGCCAAACCTGGGATTTAAATCAGAATTTTTAAGTTTGGGTCCTGGAAATTTGCATTTTCCTAAAAGCTCTTGAAGTAACTAGGAGACGTGATCAGGTTCATAAACTTGATTTCTGGTTGTTGGGCTAGAATGTAAGAAACTAAGAAATGAGATTGAGTTTTCCTACTAATTGCAACCTTGGAGAAGTACCTCTAGGTTTTACTTCTTTCTTATAAAACATTAGCCTCCTAGATTCCTCCAGGCTCATAAATATTATTCAATAAATGAGAGCTTTTGATCATAGATCCTGTATTTGCACCTTCGAGTTGAGAAACTTATTTTCAGAGCTCAGCATTAACACAGGTGGAGTTTGTGGCCAACTATAAAGTCCATTCAAAGGAGAACTTCCTTACCCAGAATATCTTCCATATTGACTTGCTTTTACTTTCAGAAATTTCTTTGTTAGATAACTAGGTTAAGGCGAGGGCTCTTAGTAACACGTTTAAGTCCCCTTCATAAGGGTTAGTAAGCACATTAGCAGGTTAATAATACTTTCATATCAAATATTTTATCATTTCTCAGCCACTTTTTCTGTTATGACACCTATGACTAATGATGTTCACATGTGCTTCTCCCTCTCATTGATATAGTCAGGGTTGTGTATGATGTCTAGCTTAACTCTTTTCCTTCCTACTATAAAAACATTCATGAATGCAAATAGTGAGAGTGACATTATTATTAGAATAACCTAGAATCTGCTCAAGTGTTATAAGAATAAAAATATAGCTAATTCTCCAAATTTACTATGAGTAAAAAAATTACTTGGGACATATCTCTTCTGATTGTGACTGTGTTAGTTTGTTAGGGCAGCCATAACAAAGTACGACAAATTGGGTAGGTTAAACGATAGAAATTTATCGTCTCACGGTTCTGGTGGCCAGGAGTCTGAAATCAAGGTGTTGGCAGGGTTGATTCCTTATGAGGAAAGGGTCTGTTCCAGGTCTGTGTCCTTGGCTTGTAGATGGCCATCTTCTTCCTATGTCTCTTCACATTGTCTTCCCTCTAGACATGTCTGACTTGGTGTCCAAATTTCTCCATTTTATAGGGACGTCGATCATATTGTATTAGAACTCATCTTAATGACCTCATCTGAACTCGATTATCTGCAAAGACCTTATTTCCAAATAAGGTCTCATTCACAGGTACTGATGGTTAGGACTTCAACATGTTTTAAGAGGATACAATAAAACCCATGGCAATAACATTCCATTGTATTGTGGCACTGATGGTGAAAAAATAATGAGGTGCAAATCAACAAAAATATAGACAAGTATTTATGATATGAAATGGAGAGATTAAACATGGAACAAGGAACTGCCAGGGAAACGACTGGCCCAGATTGAAAGGACTTGAACTGCTAACAAAAAGTAATTTGTAGTTTATGTGGAAAGAGTTACCATAACTAGGAGGACTATAAGTAGGTGGTTGCAAGGACATTAAACATAAATTTAGCTTTTTTTCATGGGTATAGAAGGCAGTTCCTGCAGATAAGTGTGGGAAGGGTAAGGTTATGAGAGTGAGTTTTGGAGTTAGCATTTGTTTCATATCTATGCTCCTGTTAGATTTTAATAAATCAGAGAGTAGCATTGTTTTTAGATATATAACCATCTTACTGTTGTAATGAAAGCATTAATCACATTATAAATAAAATTAGTACTTTATCCCAAACCTGGTAGTATTCTATTGGTAAATATTAAGACTGTACAATTGTACAGCATATATATTGTACATTGATATGTATTTTGAAGCTAAAACTGAAAGTAGTCTGGGGAACGTTGGGTATTTGGTAATATTTTGGAAATAAATGGTGTGTTGGAATTTGCTTGCACTGCTTTGAGGCAATTGTGCACATTGTTTCCCAACTCCATGATCATGTTGGTATCTTGAAATTGGTCAATTTGGGAGAATTTACACTATGGCAGTTGGCAAGTGCTATACATCAAGGCTTCGATATTTTATGTTTTTGAGAGCTGGTTATTAAACATTCACCAGAACACCATTGAAAATAAACTATTAATATATTCTGATTTTGGGGCGTGGGGATTTATAAGAAAAATTATCTTTCCTGAGGAATAAAAATCACTGTTTTCTTGGTACCATGCTTTAGAATAGTTTATGAAGATGAACTATAGAGCAGTTTAGGAAGCAGATGAAATGAATTTTGAACTGCAATTTAGTAATGGCTTCTAAAGCTGCTGAGCAAATTGCTGAGGTAATTTTGGTACGCGAAATATATTCATTAAGAACAATTAAACTTCAAACTTCCTGCTTCCCTGACAGTAATATGCTTAAGAGGATGGCTACAAGGATCGGCATTTTCGTGGAAAACCATGGAAATCTGAGTTCCAAAGTGTCAAAGATATTAAAAGGAAAAAAAAATGACTAAGCATTTGTTAATTCAACCTGTATATTTTGTGAATAGTTAGTTGCATAATGCATTTAAATGAAAAAAAAAATGAGCTTGGAAACTTAGAACTTAGAACTGTGTCATATGCGGTGGCTTTTTAGGTTGATTTACCTTTTCCCACCTGGACTTACTAGAGGACTAAAGAGAGAACTAAAATGTTGCCTTTCTGAATGAAAAAGACTGCAATGCTTCTCAAACTTTGATGTGCTTATAGATCACCTGGGGACCCTGCTTAAAATTTAGATTCCCATTCAGCAGCTCTGGAGCAGAGCCTCTGCTATGGTACCCAGAGCACAGTCTGAGTAGTAAGGAGCTAGAAATCCTTCAGAGACGAGGTCTCCAACCTTTTTGGTGGGAGAGACCAGCGCTCCTATGAGAATCTAATGCCTGATGATCTGAGGTAGAGCTGAGGCAGTGATGCTAGCGCTGGGGAGCTGCTGCAAATACAGATGAAGCTTCACTGGCTTCCTGCTGCTCACCTCCTGCTTTGGGGCCTGGTTCCTAACAAGCCATAGACTGGTACTGGTCCTTGGCCTGGGGCTTGGAGACTCCTGCTTCAGAGGACATGAGCATGGAAATACCCAAGCAGGTGTGATCTTCCTTCTCTCCCACCTTGTCATCTGTAGCAACGGCAACACATGATTTGAAAGTTTTCCTACTTCTATTCTTCTACACTTCCTGTCAATTTAGATTATTTAGTTGTTGAGAGGTAACAGCATTCTCCTTTAGAAATTCCTCTGAAGTCACTGCTTCTTTCTCTCTTTCTCTCTCTTTTTTTTTTTGGAAGCGAAAAGTATTTATTGACTCCATTCTGAGAAGTGAAAAATTTAGCTCTCACACTAACTTTCTCTCATGACATTTTCCTTCCTTTTTTTTAAATTTTATTTTTCAATTAGAGTTGACATTCAAAATTATTTTGTATTAGTTTCATTTGAGCAGCATAGACATTATATAATTTATGAAGTGGTCCCTCCCTTTAGTACCAACCTGGTACTATATAGTTATTACAATATTATTGACTATATTCCCTATGCTGCACTTTATATCCTCATGACTATTTTGTAACTACCAATTTATACATTTTAATCCTGTTCTATTTTTTTTTTTCTCTCTCACTAAGATTTGAGACTTATAGGGATCTCTGTAATGTTATGCAGCTTCCAGTAGAGGTCATTGCCTCGTTACCGAAATGTTTTCTTTTTTTTCCTAAGAGACAGTTCAGTGGCTGAGATGACTTTGCCTTCTGTGAGGGAGTCAGGGAAGTCAGACTAAGGAATTAGTTAACTCCAAGACCACTGGTGTGCATAGAACAGTACCTCCATCCAAAAGTGGGAGCCAAGCTACTTCCTCTGGTCAGTTAATCCAAGTGCCAAAGATGATTAGACTTTTCTGATGACCTGGAACAAATGAAGGAAAAATGACTGAAGCATGGCCAACGTACTGCAAAGTTTAAGTGCAGTGTATTATTTTGCTGGGGCTGCCATATAAAGTATCACAGACCTGTTGGCTTAAATGAAATTTATTTTCTCAGTTCTGGAGGCTGGAAATCTGAGATTAAGACATTGGCAGGTTGGTTCCTTCTGAGGGAAGGATCTGTTGCAGGCCTCTCTTTTGGGCTTATAGTTGCCTGTCTTCTCCCTATGCCTTCACATCTTCTTCCCCCTGTATGTGTCTATGTCCAAATTTCCTCTTATTATAAGGACACCAGTCCTATTGGATTAGGGCCTATCTGAATGAACTCATTTCATTTTAATTACCTTTTTAAAGACCCTGCCTCCAAACATGATTATGTTCCAAGGTCCTGGGTTTAGAACGTCAACACAGGAGTTTTTGAAGGATACAACTCAGCCCATAACATGCAGTAAATAAACTTCCCTAACAGACCAGGACTTCTTTGGTGAATATAGCTATACTTACTTGGAAAATTCAAATCAAAACTATCTTTTCCCTCCATAAACTAGTGTCTGGAAAATTCAAATTCAAATAAAAATCAGCTCCACTCGTCTTCAGTAATTGTTCTTTTTTCTTGGAAGAACTGCATATTGAAGGCTGAGCTAGGAGGAGATCATAGGGGAGAACTCTGAAGTAGGAGGCCAGATGCAAAACAACCAGTTACGTTACCCAGACTAGAGGCATTTTCCTCCAAATTACCTCCCACCGCTATTTCTTTCTACTGTGGTTTATTCTTTATAGTCTGAGTTTCCTTCTTCTTCTTGAAGTCTTTCCAGATCACATAAACTGAAAGTTAGTCTCTGTCCTCTGAATTCATTCATTCATTCCAAAAATATACTCCAATGCACCCACTGTATTTGTAATACCCTGAGAATACAAACTTGAATATGTCAGTCTCATCTCCCTAGTAACTTATTACAGTAGAGTAGGAATGCTTGTAAGGGATGTGTGACCAAGTCCTATTACATACTGAAGAGATCAGGCGATTTTGATGTCATTTATTTGGCATTTATGTATATGATTTGCAACCTTCTTTTTACCCCCCTGTGAACTGTTATCTTTGTGTTTCTCAGAAGGTAATGCTCATTGTGGATGCTCAATGAATGTTTTTCAAAGAATTAATAAAATCAGGTGTTATAATTCTCTTACTCAGGATAAAATGTTAAGGCACTATTCTGTAAGGTGGTGCTGCTTGTACTATCTGCACATTCTGGGCACCAGCTGTAGTCCAGCAGGCCCTGAACAAGCTATGTAATTATTACTCCTTCTCTCATAGGGCCTTCACGAGAACAACAACAACAAAAAACTTAACAGCAAGTTATAGACTTAGAACTGTATAGAATTTAGTTACACTGTAGATGCAACAACTAAAATATTATAGACTGGGGTTTTGAGATTGCATTTTACTTCCTTCTCTCTAAAGAAATAGTGGAAACTGCTCTGGCTAAGAGAAGTATATCCTGTCTTGATCTCTTTCAGATTTTTAGGTTTATTACATTAATTCTCTTACAAATATACTACCCTGTTCCAGCCCATCCTTTTATCCTGTCTTGATCTCTTTCAGATTTTTAGGTTTATTACGTTAATTCTCTTACAAACATACTACCCTGTTCTAGCCCATCCTTTTGGTGTCAAGATGGTCACTTCTTCACAATGGAACTCTTTTTAATTATAATGGATATTCTAATTTTGCTTTGAGTACATTTTAACTACAGAGACTATTAATTGCAGCTGAAGGAGACTTTGAAGTTAATGTCTTATTTATTTCCCTTTTCTTTCTTATCGTGAGTTCTTGTACTATTATGCTTCCTCTTGAGTATTCTGACGGCTGCATTTTTAAAAATCCAGCTTGCTTTAGAGCAGCCTATCTGATTCAAACGTAATATAGCCTTCACAGCCAGATATTGAATTCAGCTAAACAGAATTCATGAGGCCATTTTTCCCTGTTGTTGGAGACATGAATTTTAAGGGTAGTTATCACATCTTAGAGGGAGACTGAGGAAAAGAGAAAGAGCTTGATGGGATTTCTCCCACAGTGCTCTAGGGCTTTGGTTCAGGCTAGTTGACTTTTTTCGTTACCCTTATTAACTAGCTACTCCAACTGAAGAGAATGGGCTTGGTCTTTTACTTTAATTTTTCCTGATTCTTTTTCATGTGAATGCTCTTGGCTTTGAGGTAACATGATGGATTGAATGCTAAGTCTAGGAGTCTAGAATGTGAGCTGCTGTGAAAATCCCATCACTAGAGCATCAAACCCTGACACAGAAGGAGCTAAAACAGTAATCGTTAAACTGTTCTCAGGTGCCCTTTTTTTGTGTGTGAGATATTTAGCATCCTGCTCAATATTTGTCCGGACTATTCCACAGGCTTCTAAAATCTAAAGTTGATGAGAATTAGCTATAGAGACCTAGATGTGGTACTTTGGGTTTGCTGAACAAGGATATCATCCCAGTGGATTCTCTTTCTGCATGGTTCATGCTCAGGCTCATTATATCCCAGCAGTATTTTTTTTTTTCTTTTGGTCTTTTTAAAATTTTTGCACAGGTTAAAGGTTTAGATCAAAACGAGGACACTGTAGAAGCTATTCATAAGGCTTATTTGCCTGTTTATCACAAATTGCATCTCTCTCTCCCCAGGGAGAACATATCCTCCGTTTTCCTTCATCTCTTTCATAAGAGATGGCAGTATATATTAACAGGGCAAAAATAAATCATTGAGTTTAAGTGTTAACTATCATTTAATAATAAGATGTGATAGGATTATATTATGATTAATCTGAGCTATTTATTGAGTGACATGCTTTCAAATTATAAGCCTTAGAGGACCTAGGGATGATTATAATCTAGAGATGCAAAAAGTTAAACTCCTTTTGAAAGTCTGCTTAATTATTTTGCTGTGAATTATGGCCAAATAAGGTTAACTTTGAAAATGTCTGATATGTAAAAAAGTAAAATTAAGTGAGACCTCATCTTCTAACACTTTCTGATAATTTTAAGAGGAATTTTTGATATCTGCATTTTACACATAAATGTTAAGGCCTGATTGCTAACATAGAAATTGATATGCTTTTTAAAATGTTTAATTCAGTGTTATAAAATGATTACTAGCTTCAATTATATTACATTCTCTAATAGCTCATTACAAAGCATATTGTGAAATATGGTAGTTGAAATACTTTCTATTCAGTTTGTGATGACTTTAAAGAAAGGGCAGTGTGACCAATAAACTAAAAATAGGAACTCAAGAGTGGGAATTCTAATTTTACCGGGCCCCTTTAACTGACTGCTTTTAGAACTTCTGTTACAAAACTGAACAAATCATTTCTTTGATAATTTCACCTATTTGCATGTTCTTTGAGCCTCAATTCAGTGACCTTGATCTAGCTTATTGTCATCCACCATCTCCAACCTTGTTCAGCCTCCCTTTTTAAGTATTTTCAATTTTTCTTTGGCTTCTTTATCAGAACATCTAATTTTATCTCCCATCCAGTTTCTCATCTTTCTTTCTCAAAAATTCTTAAAGAATGTTCTATACTAATTAGTTTAATTTATTTGTAATTTTTAACTCATTACATCTTGGCATCAATTCCTACAATTTTACCAAAATTACTCCTAATTTCTAGGGCTGACAGTAATTATTTTCCCGTCATTGTCTTTTTAAAGTGTGAATTTGATGCAAATTAATCTATCTCTCTTTCCTGAAACTATCTTAGCTTCTGCTTTATAACATTCTTGTTAGAGATAGACTATTGGTTTCTTTAGATTGTAGGTTAAGTAACATTTTCTCAGCTTTAGATATAATTCTGGGACCATAGAAGAAATTCCCACCCAATATCTAGTTACTCAATATTTAAGTCTAGTAAATCTTCAGTCATTATGTTACTAGTCCAATTCACCAAACTTTCCAAATCCCATGACCTAAATTCTATAGGTACTTTGAGTGCTTATGTAAATCTAATTGGTATATGACTACTCAGCACTATGGAAAATGAAAAAGTATAATTTTTTGGTTTCCTTTCTTTGGCACAACACCATATTATTCAAATTAAAGACAAGGTGATGCGTGTAATTTGGATGTTGGACTTGAAGATAAAATACCATTTCAGACCTGTAGACCAGCTTGTTGGAGCAGAATATTACTCTAAAATAGTGACAATATCTGCATCTATAAAAATTGGGGTATTGGAAGACTCCAACATATTCTCCCTAAGGACTCTAGCCAAACCCTGCATTGGTGCCTCATGATGGTCAAAGAATATAATTTATATACTAATTGTTCCCTCTCTTTTATGAAAGCAAAATTGCTACAATTACTAAACACTGATAAAATGCAGTGTAGTTTGTTAGTGTTTAATAATTACATATAAATATGTGTTTAATAATTACATATGTGTGTTTAATAATTACATATAAATATAAAATCTACTTTATTAGTATTTAATAATTACATATAAATGTAAAATTTAATTTCAGTGTACTGATAGGAGGAGTATGAGCATTGGCTATCACCCCCAGTGCCTAGCTTCAAACTTTTAAACTCTGGCAGGTCAGTGTGCAGCTACAAAATGCTAACTTTGCTTCTCTCTTATCCCTATAAAAGCCATTCAGAATAAAGACACTAACGGTGCCCTAGGAGTAGAAAATGGGAGGATAAGAAAGGTCTTACACAGGGTGTGCAGATAAATATATTGATGCAGTTTGGCATGAATAAATAGCTTGGAAGCCCAGGAAAACTTTAGAAAGATCTAGAGAAATAGCCATGGTGAACATGGCTTCAGCCTACATTTCCATAAATAATATGATGGGGTAAATTAAAAAATGCCTCTGTAATGTCACCTGGGTTTCTTGTTAGTTAGAATCAAGGCATATAATTTGTCTCTCCTAAAAGGGCACAGTCTCCTTACTGTATAATTATACCTTGGGATAAGCAAGAAGCTCTTTTATGACTAAAAAGTCATACCCAAAATAAGTGGAGGGTAGAAATCTTTTTTTTTTTTAAATGTTTAAAAATTAATTTTATTTTTGAATAGTTACTATTCAATATTATTTTATATTAGTTTCAGGTGAACAATATAGTGGTTAGACATTTATGTAATTTACAAAGTGATTCACCTGATTAGTACTCACCTGGCACCATATATAATTATTATAATATTAGTGACTGTATTCTCTATGCTGTACTTTACGTCCTCATGACAGTTTTGTAACTACCTCTTTGTACTTTTTAATCCCTTCATTATCTTCACCCAGCTCCCAAAACAAAACAGAAAAAGACTCATAGATACAGAGAACAAACTGATGGTTGCCAGATAGAAATCTTAATACCTGAATTATACAAATAAGGTTGGTCTCCCTTTCTGACTGGGGTACTCACCATGCGGCATGGCTTCCTCACAACATCATGGCCTCAGGGTAAGCCCTTTAATTATTTTATCTGCTCTACTTATGATGATGATCCAGAAGACATTCCAAGACAATTAAATTAATCATGTTCAGAGAACGTTATTTTTGCCTTAAATAAATAAATAATATGTATATTTCATAGATGAGTGAGAAGATAGATTTATTTTCAAATTATTATTGCTGCATAATAAGTCATCTTAGACCTAGAAGCATAAAAGAAAAACACTTTGTTATGCCAACAGATTCTGTAGGTCAGGAATTCAGAGAGAGCATAGTAGGAATAGCTTCTTTTCTTCATGATATCTGAAACCTCAGCTGGGAAAACTCAAAAGATGGTAGGATGACTCAACAGCTATAGGCTGAAATATCCAGATGGCTCATTTATTCATATGTCTGGTACCTGGAATGGCAGATTCAGAGATGAGGACTATTGACTAGGATAACTCCCTGTGCCCTCTGACTGGGGTACTCACCATGTGGCATGGCTTCCTCACAACATCATGGCCTCAGGGTAGTCAGACTACTTATATGACAAGTATCCCAGCAAACAAGGTAGAAGCTATGTCACCTTTTATTATCGAGCCTCAGAAGTCACATGAGTCACTTCTGCCCACTCTTATCAGTCACTAGATTCAAGCTCGGGGTGATAGACTCTACCTCTTGACCAGAGAAGTGTGAAGGCTGTATTGTAGGTAAGCATGAGAGAAGGGAGATATTGTTGTGGATATCTTTGGAAGATACAATCTGAAAAACCAGGACTAAGTTTATTTAAATTATGTACCCACAGAACTCCCAGGCTTGGAGGCCTCAGCTCAGAATGAGCTCAGGTGCTGGTTGATGTATATAGTTATAATGATGCCCCAATGACTACAAAGCTTCCTGACAACAATCCCCAAGAGTGATGTCCTTAAGAATAGCCTGGAATTTCCAGTCTTGCCCATGTGGTGCAATAGAAAGAATACTCCACATTCTAGTCTCAGCAGTCAGATAAGGCCACCTCCCCTTGCTTACAATAAGCACATCAACCAGCCCCATCCTTCTTTCCTCACTGGGAAATCCCGAAAAAGACTTAAAGGAGAGAGAGTAAAACTGAGTTTGTGGTCTACATGTAGGATTTATTTCCTTCTCTGCTTATGGGATTGGGGAATGAAGTACTTTCTTGTCCCAGAAGCAGCAAGCAGAGCTCTAAAAGAATCACTTTAAAGCATGGGTGTGTCTGTAAGAAGGGAACATGGACACTTCCCTTGCTGGGTTTCAGAACCTAAAGACCCACTTTTATGGCATTGTGTTGAATGGGAGAGCCTTTTGGAACCCTAAGAACATGACACATGTAAAAAAAAAATGGAAAAAAAGATTGCTTACTAAGTGTTCCCTGGATTTTGATAGTAGATGCAAACTTAGAGGCCAAGGCTAGATTTGTGAAGATGCAAGGACTTTGGAGTAGCCTTCGCCAGAAGGGCTTGACGGCACCGTGGTGGGGGAAGGCTGGAGGATGCGGGAATGTCCACCAGTCTTGAAAGGGTGTGCAAGGACTTCAGTGTTGCTGTGGCTCTGCATGAAAGCAGTAGGTGGGGGGTCCTTGGACAACATCCGTCACATGAGAAAAAGCTTTTCTCTGTCTTTTTGCCCTTCTTGGTAGATGGGGCTGAAAAACCATGAAGGTCTAGAACACCAAGAGAGGAGGAAGAGGAAGGAAATTTAAAGAGAGGAAGAATGGGAAATATGCGAAAAGTGATCCTACTACAACCCTCTAAACACAAAGCACGTCAGCCGTAGGTAGGGCCTAGTCAGCACTGAGGGAGGAGAAAAGATAGCTTTGAAACAAATTTGGGAATGAAGATTTGAAATAAGCTGTACCAAATTTTGTAATATTTTGGACTCTAACATACTGAAATAAGGCTTCACAACTCAAAGAGACAGAAGAGTTAAGGAATCTGATCAAGATGCACTAGATGAAATTTTAGACTTAAAATTGATTGTGGAATGGGTTAAGACATTTGAGGAGGTTGGGAAGAGGTGACTATATTTTGTGCTTGGGAAGGACATGAATTAGAGGTAACCAGAGGGTGGACTCTCATGGTTTGAACTGTGACCTCAAAAAGATATATTGAAGTCTTCACCCCTGGTACATGTGAATGTGACCTTATTCAGAAATAGTCATTGCTGGATTATCTAATGACTGACATTCTTATAAAGAGAGCAATTTGAGGACCACAGAGACATACAAGAGACACAGGAAAGAAGGCTATGTGGAGGCAGAAGCAGATATTGGAGTTATGCTACCACAAGCCAAGAAATGCCAAGGATGACCAGCAATCCTCAGAAGCTAGAAGAGGCAAAGAGAGAATCTTCTTTAGAGCCTTCAGAGGGAGCATGACTTGTCAACACTTTGATTTCAGACTCCTAATTTTAGAGCTATTAGAAAATAAATTTCTGTTGTTTTATGTCATTTGGCCTGTAGTAATTGGTTATGGCAGTCCTAGGAAACTAATACAATGCAGGATTCCATTTATATAAAATCCTAGAAAATACAAACTAGTCCTTGATGACAGGAGTTAGTTTAGTAGTAGGCTGGAAATATGAGTGTGGTGGGAAGGTGGGGGGCGGTTGAAGAAAAGATTTACAAAGGAACGTAAGGAAACTTTGGGGATGATGGATATATTTGTTATCTTGATTTTGGTGATGGCTTTATAGGCATATAGCTATATCAGAACTTAGAAAAGTATGCACTTTAAATATGTGCAGTTTATTGTATGTCAGTTATATCTCAATAAAGCTATTAAAAATGTCATTTCTGGGGAGTTGAATTGGGTTTGGAATGGAATTAAGTGAAGGCTAGTGAAACAATAATAATACAGATCCTATCTTCCTTCTTTTATCAATGTTGCAGTTTATATTTTTCCAAGGGAAAAAAACATCGCACTTCATTAAATTCTTGGAAATTAGCTCTTAAGTGGACTTAAATAACAGCATTAATCTCCCTTGGGCACTTTTGCATTGTCCATTTATGGCAGCTTTATCCTAACATTTTACTTTGGCTGGGTTCTATTCACTTTTTTTTATCAAGCTCAGTAATTAGAAGTCTATTCAAAATTGCATTTCTATTATTCTGTGAGAAACATTTTCTAATGTGTTGTTATAGTCTCAGGTATAATTCAGTTAGTAGAAACTTTGTCGTGACCAATGCTCCTTAATGACAACTATTTCACTCTGCTGAGGGGCAGAGGAAACTAACTAGCTTTCTATTAAGGTAAGGCGAGAGGTGGGAATTAACACCTGCTTTTTTCTTAATCCAGGTCTGACAGTGCTGCGTCACCTATATACATTAATGGTCTTTGCAAAATATTTTTTGTGATTTGATTATTTATGGTAGGCAAAATAGAGGCCAAAAAGGGGAATTAAAGCTTTGTAGTATTTCACATTGTTGAACAGTTTCTTCTCCTTAAAACCTTTAATGAGAAAAGTCTCATCTAGTTCTCTTCTGATTTCTTTGGCTGTTCATGTCAAATACCTTTGTGCTCCTCTTTCTCTTCCTCTCTCTTTTCTTTTAAACATACCTCTATACTTTGTCTATAGATGACCTCATCTAAGTCAATGGCTTCAGGCCCTACACTAACCATTACCACTTACAGTTCACTTGTACATACAGGTGCCTAAAGGGTATTCTGTTTGCACGTCTCACCTCCATGTAGTGAGATCCACCTCATCCTCCAAGTGTCAACTCCATAAAACTAAACACCTTAGCTCTTTCTGCTCCTCTTCCCTTCATAGGTAATACTTTGCGTGTCTTTTACTTTGTTTCACTTTAGTATCTCTTCTATTGCTCCCTACCTTTCCAAACCAATCAGTTCCATTGTATTTCCATTACACATCTCAATCCAATTACTAGATTGCAAACTGTTACCTATATAAGCATACCTCAGAGATATTTTGGATTCAGCTCCAGACACTGCAATAAAACGAATATTACAATAAAGCAAGTCACATGAATTTTTTGGTTTCTCACTGCATATAAAAGTTATGTTTACACTATACTGTAGTCTATTAAGTGTGCAACAGCATTATACTAGAAAACAATATGCATACCTTAATTAAGAAATACTTTATTGCTAAAACATGCTAGCCATTATCTGAGCCTTCAGCGAGTCATAATATTTTGTTGTTGGAGGGTCTTGCCTACAAGTCGATGGCTGCTGACTGATCACGGTGGCAGTTGCTGAAGGTTGGGGTGGCTGTGGCAATTTCTTAAAGTAAGACAACAATGATGTTTGACACATCAGTTGACTCTTCCTTTCATGAACCATTTCTTTGTAGCATGAGATCCTGTTTTATAGTATTTTGCCCACAATAGAACTTCTTTCGAAATTGGAGTTGATCCTGTCAAACCCTGCCTCTGCTTTATTAACTAAGTTTATGTAATATTCTAAATCCTTTGTTGTCATTTCAACAGTCTTCACCAGGAGTCGATTCCATCTCAGTAAACCACTTTCTTTGCTCTTCCATAATAAACAGAACCTTATCGGTTGAAGTTCTATCACAAGATTGCAGCAATTCAATTACATCTTCAGGCTCCGCTTCTAGTTCTCATTCTTTTTCTATTTCCACCACATCTGCTGTTATTTCCTCCACTGAAGACCTGAACCCCTCAGGCATCCATAGAAGTTGAAATTGACTTCTTCCAGACACCTATTAATGTTGATCTCTTCTCATGAACGTTCTTAATGGCATCTAGAATGGTAAATTCTTTCCATAGTGTCATATCTACAATTATAATATCATACAGAATAAATTTAGCATGCTAAAAAAACCCGTGCTTTACTCACGCTATGCTCCTGTGCCCCTGAGCCTCTGGCAAACACTGATCTTTTTACTACCACTGTACTTCTGGTTTTTCCAAAATGACATGTAATTGGAATCATGTAGTATGTAGCTTTTTCAGACTGGCTTCTTTCACTTAGCAAAACAGATTAAGATTTATCCATCCTGTGTGTGGATTAATCGATCATTCATTTTGATTTCTAAGTGGTATTCCATAGTATCATCGTACCAAAGTTTGATTGTACATTCACCCATTGAAGTACATCTGGATTGCTAACAGTTTTTGGCAATTACAAATAAAACTGCTATAAACATTTGCATGGTGTTTTTAGTATAGAAAGAAGTTTTCAAAGAACATAACGACTGGTTCATATTTAAGTCTATATAAGTTTTATAACATCTGCCAAACTGTCTTCAAAAATGACTGTACCATTTGCTTTCTCACCAACGATAAGCGAGAGTTCCTGTTGTTCCACTTCCTTGTCAGCATTTGGTGGTGTCAGTGTTTTGGATTTTACCCATTCTAATAGATGTTTAGTGGTACTTCATTGTTATTTTAATTTACATATCTCTAATGACAAATATTGGGGAGCATCTTTTCATATGCTTATTTGCCATTCATATGTCTTCTTTGGTGAGGTTTCTGTTCAGATCTTTCGTCCTTTTGGAAGATTGTTTCTTGTTGAGTTTTAAGAGTTCTTTATATATCTGGATATAAATCTTTTATCAGATATGTGCTTTACAAATATTTACTTCAATCTGAGGCTTATCTTCTAATTCTATTAATATTGTCTTTTATAGGGTAAAAGTTTTTAGTTTTAATAAAGTTTAACTGATTAATTTTTTCTTTCATGGATTATGTTTTTGGTATGTTATATCTGAATACTCATCACCAAACACAGTCATTCATATTTTCTCTTCTTTTCTCCTAGATGTTTTATAGTTTTGAATTTTTCTTTAAATCTGTGATTCATTTTGAGTTAATTTTTATGCAAAGAAGGAGATCTGCATTGTGATTCTTCCTTTTTTTTTTTGTATATGGATATCTGATGGGAGCATCGCTGGCTGAAAAAACATCCTTTCTCCATTAAATTGCCTTTGTACCTTTGTCAAAAGTCAGTTGACTATATTAGTGTGGGTCTATTCTGTGCTATCTATTCTATTTTATTAATATGCATGTTTATGCTTTCACTGGTACCATGCTGCCTTGATTAATGTAACTTTAGATTAAATCTTGAAATTGGATAATGTGAAATCTCCAACTTTTTTTTTTTTCAGAATTATGTTGGCTATTCTAGTACTTTTAACTTTCCACATAGATTTTAAAATTTATTTTTTAAATATCTACAGAAAGAGCTTGCTGGGATTTTGATTGTGATTACATTGGATCCATAGATCAGTTGGGAAGAATTTTAACAGTATATTTTTAACAGTATAAAGTCTTCCAGTTCATGAATATGGACTATTAATTTCTCCATTTATTTAGATTTTTAATTTCTTTCATTGCTGTTTTATAGTTTTCCACATATAGATCATGTTCATATTTTGTTAGGTTTTTATCAAAGTACTTTGGTTTTTAAAAAATAAAATTCTCTTAAAATTTTTATAACATTTAATAACAAATGTTAAACTTTTTAACACTTTTCATTAAATTTTTGTTTTAAAGATTAAACTTATTTAAAAAGTATTCATGTAAACTAATCAGACACAAAGTTTTTATAACAAGCCTCTTAAATTTTTTAAATATTTATCTTCTTTCTTGGGATGATAGTAGTATAGTAGAATTGTTATAATAGTATTAAGTTTTCTTATTCTTACTAAAATTAGCTATTTTTAGGATTAATAATTATTGGAAAACTTTGATTTTTATAACTCTATTAAGGTAAGATAGAAAATTGGTACTTTAAAATTATTTTTCAATTTTATATGGACTATTTTATAGTAAAAAACTATTTGTTACCAAGTATACTAAAAATTCTAAAAGTAATACTTATTTCCCAAATGAACTTTATATTCTAAGATTTTTTTATTTTAATGATATTAATATAATAATTATTAACTTTATTCACTGAGTTCTCTGTCATCACTGAAATTTTTTTTTGATCCTTGGGCATCTTGGATTATCTGATGTTGAGAGGCCCCTTGAACTGGAGTTTTTAGAAAAAAGCCTGTGAAAGTGTATGCAGCAGGGATGTCCCCCTATGACTGCTGGCCCCAGACACTTATCACGCTCAAACTTGTTCATACCTGGTCTCTAGCATTTTGTCAAAATTATTGTTTTAATGTTCATGCCAGTTTATTACCAGCTTCTGCTCTAGGTAAGCATTTCAGGAGCTGTATCTTTCTGGATGTACCTGGCTCTCTAGATTTCAGCCTGGTGATATGTCCTGCAACCTGTTTTCTGATAGTTCAAGTCCTTGACTTTCAGTTTGTTCAAGTTTTTCTTGTTCTAGGTATGAAAGTAACATTTCCCAAACTCTTTGCATGTTGAAGCTGGAACCAGATGCCAGGTTTATACATATTATCTGCTTTGCAGCTATATTTCCTGGTGAATTTAATCTGTAGATTAGTCATGCTTTTCATTTCCCCCTTTTTCTGATAATATCTTATTGAATCTATTTTTGTTGTCACTCCAAGGTGATTGAGTTGAATTTCCTTAGATTATTAGCAGAAAGTTCCTTGGTAGGTCGGGGAGGGAGAGGACTGGGTAGTGTTTCAAACCTTTCAGCTCAGAGGCTCTTGTGTTGCTGTAACTACAGCCTGTTTCCATAGAGATGGCGCTTCTGTATAGAGGGGCTGCCTCTGAATGTCAGAGTGTAATCTGGCTCAGGAGGACTCCATCTGACACTGCTGGGGCTGTCAGGTTTCACCGGCTGGCTCAGAAACAACCGTCATCAAGGGACTGCTACCCACCAGAGTGATGATTCACTTTTAGTGGAGTATTTTCCGAGCGCAACCCATTGTGGCTCTCATGGGCACTTTCTGCAACTTCTTTCTCTACTTCCCGTGAAGTTAGAGTTCTGTTACACCTAAGCATTTTTCACATCATTTTTGTCATCAGGCCTTCTCTTTCAGAAAGTGGAGATTTGCTGAATATTCTAGTAATCCCTCAAATATACTATCCTTCTCTGTTGCACCATCACAGACTCTCGTGTTCTAGCTTGGACTGTGGTATCATTTACATGTATTTTAGAGATTGTTGATTTTGAGGGGCCTAGTCTCTTTGAAAATGAGAAAGATAGATTTATTATTTTTGTTTTCCTGGAGTAAAAACAGGAAGATTCAAAATTAAGCTCCTGCCATATTTCTATGTTGTTTATTGAAACCCCCACAAATCAGATAGTACTTTAAATTTCAATTAAATTAACAATTTGTTAAATGTATCCATATGTTTGCTGATTTATCAATTTCCGTGCTTGTTATTCTTCTTGTAGTCTAGGCTTTTCCTTTGGACTCATTTTACTTATTCTTGTAGTTTTTTCTTTAGAATTGTCTCTGCTCAGTTTCTACTGAAAGTAAAGTCTCAGAAACTATGAAAGGTAACTTTCTTAACATGATAAAGGATATCAAAGAAAAAAAACTTTAGTAAACATTACACTTAGTGATGAAATATTGAACACATTCTCCTTGAGTTCAGGGCCATAACAAGGAAGCCCACCTTCCTTGTGACCTGTTCTCTTCAACATTGTTCTTTGAAGCCTTAGCCAGTAAAATAGGGCAAGAAAAATAAAAAGTTAATAAATAGAAAGTACGAGCATTGGAAACAACAAAGCACAACTGTAATTATTTATGTGTCATATAATACTGTACATTAAAAAATTCAAAAGAATATGTAAACAATTAGAATTGATAAGTAAATTTTATAAGGCAGTTGGATAAAGACCAATATATAAAAATTAATTTTATTTCTACATGCTAGTATCAAATGCTAGAAAATGAAAGTTATTATATTATGAAAAGTTAAACATCTAAGAATAATTCTAACAAAGATTATTCAAGGCCTTTATACTGAAAATTATAAAATATTTCTGAGAGAAATTGAGATGTAAATAAATAGATAAGTATTCCACATTTATGGATTGCATTATTAAATATTGCTGACATTTCAATTTTACACAAATTAACCAATAGGTTCAGTGTAATCTCAACCTAATTTCCAGCTTCTATTTTAATGGAAAATAACAAGCTGGTATTATCATTTATATGAAAATGGAAAGCACCTCTAACAGCGAAGAACATCTTGGAGATGAACTAAGTGAAAGGACTTACACTATGAGATTGTAAGACTTATAAAGCTGTAGGATTTGGGAGTGTGGTAATGGTGCAAAGATAGACAAATACACCAATGGAAAAAACAGTTTAGAAACAGTGGCACCTAAATGATTAACTGATTTTCAGTGAAGGCATTACTGCAATTTGATGGAGGATATGATGATATTTTCAATAAATTGTACTGGGTCAATTGAATATACACATGGAAAAAATGAACTTTGGCTCTTCATGCCACACACAAAATTGTATGCAAAAATCACAGTGATGCAGAGATCTACTTGTGACTGATAAAACTATAAAGCTTTTAGAATAAAACATATAAGAATTTTTTTTCTCCTTGGGATAGACAAGTAATTTTTGACAGAACACATAAAAACAAAACATAAAAGATTAATGTATTTTACTATATTGAAATTAAGAACTTTTATACCTCAAATGATATCATTATCTACAAAGTCTACAGAGAATTCTCATACCCAGAATTTGGAAAAATCTTCTACAAGTCAGTAAAAATAAGAGATGACCCAATGGGATGAAAAAGGACAGCAGAAGCTTAACAAAAGAGGATTCCCAAATGCCAATAAACATATGGAAAGATCATCAACTTCATCAGCCATTATAGAAATGAAATTTCCTACCAAATTTGCTTAAGTTAAACAAAAAGAAAATATGAAGTTTTGACTTGTATATGGAGCAATTAGAATTCACCTATACTGTTGACAGGAGGGTAAGTCAGTATGATCACTTTATAAGACTGGCAGTGTTTACTAAAACTGAAATATGCATTTCTGTGATCCTGTAATTACACTCCTAGGTTTATATACCCAACAGAAAGAAAATTTTTTCATCAAAAGACATGTAAAAGAATTTTCATTGCAGCACTTTTTGTAAAAGCCAAAAGATGAGAAATATCCGAATGTCCTTCAACTGTAGAATGAATAACTAAATTGTTTTATGGAATGGATAAATTGTGGAATTCTATATAGCAATGAGATTGAACCATCTACAACTACAAGTTATACAGCAAAGATGTACATGTGATTTATTTAGATAGATACAAAACCAGGCAAAACTAATCTATGCTATTTGAAATCAGATAGTGGTTATCCTGGGATGAAGTGGGTTAGGGTAGTGACAGGATGGGAGCATAAGGGTAGCTCCTGGGATGCATGTAATATTCTGTTTTTTGATCTGTTTGCTATATATATGAATTTGTTCAGTTTGTAAAAATTCATTGAGTTTCTACTTATGGTTTGTGTACTTTACTATAATTATTATTCTTCCATAAAAACAAACAAACAACAACAAAAAACACCTTTGTGGTTGTGGTAATCTACTCATTATCTTTGTGTTTGGAAGCAGGAGAGCTTTCAACCTACCTTTTCTGCTACATTATCAAAAGCTATAATACTCCTTGAGCCCCTCTCTCCGTGTTTGGTTATCCCAGCTCTATGAGACAAAGAACAGAATGGACTAGTGGTTTCTAAATTTTGCTGTGTATCTAAAAACACTTAGAAAGTCTTAATAAAGATTTATACTACTAGGTGGACCTGGAGAATCTGTAAGTAAAAAAAAAAAAAACTCTTCTAGGTAAATTTCATACACAGACAGGTTTGGGAAACTAAGGTTAAACTACTCCACAGAGTCCCAGAGATTCATCAGGCATAATGTTAATTTATGGGCGCCTAATTACATGGGTGCAACTCAATTTGACAAAATTCTGACCTTGGTTATTTCATGCTTTGTGTACTGATTGAACTTAATGGGATTCATGTTAAATAGATAAAACTTAACTCGTTTTGATAGCACCAGCCAAATAACTCAAAACCTTCTTTAAAAAAAGTTTCAAATTGCAATCAGCTTAAATCGTATAATCTCTCCAAACCATGTTTCCTACATCTATAATTTGAGGATAATAGACCTATCTCATATGGTTGTTATAAAGATTAAATGGAGAAGATAGCGAAGCATAGTAGAATCTGGTACATGATAAATTTATTGAATGCATTCTAAAGTATCTCTATAAGAGTAAAAATGGCATTTCTTAGTCAATTTGGAGCTCACTCCCTCTCTCTCTCTCTTTCTCTCTTTCTCTCTTTCTTTCAGTCAATTTGGAGCTCACTCCCTCTTTCTCTCTTTCTTTCTCTTTGTTCCCCCGCCCTCCCCACCCCCAGCAATAGTGCTGTAAGTTCCCCCCGCCCTCCCCACCCCCAGCAATAGTGCTGTAATTGGAATACTAAGATGATATAACTGCCCACTGGCATCAGGCACATTTTTGGGCTATTTATTTTTGGGCTGCTTATTACAGCCATGGTCATGAATTTATACTCATCAGCCATGATCTATTTTGAATCCAAGTTTCCATTCTGGATTATCATTATCTTTTTATAAAATGCCTATCTAGTGTTAGGTGAGAATCCAGAGTCTGGGATCATGAGCAAAACCAGCCTCTTCAAGTGCAAAATTAAAGCACCTTTCCACTCTTTCTTAGCATCATGATTTAACCAATGAGCCAACCAGCCACAGGGAGTTTAACAACCACCATGTAATTGGCATAAAATGCTCCACTAATTTAGAAGACTAATTTGGTCACATCTAAATTTTTTCAATTAATCACTTCAGTACCCAACTTCCTTATTTATCAGGAACCCTAGAAACTCTCTCTTGGGGGCTTCCCCCTACTCTTAATTTGCCCAAGAACTTTAGAATCCCACACAGTCTCAAAGCAGTTCATATTTTTGCATCAACAAGAAGGAATCCTGGGGTCTTACCAATCTACTGCATGACATCTGTTGCCACATGGTGGGTGTGATTTTTGAGTTATGTCCTGCTTTCGTAGAATTAGTTTGGAATCACTGATGTCATTAGGCCTAGATGATCCAGATTCTTGCAGGGACTACTGTGATCCTTTGAGAGTGGATAATTCCTTAGTGTTAAACTTGGCTAAGAGAACCCCAAGGCTCCCCAAGTTACCTGATTTTCAGTGTTCATGTATTTCAGATCCCTTAAAAGCTACTTCCATGATTCCTGGTCATCCCAGAAATGCTGAGACAGGATCAATTATATATTGCTGTTATCTCTTCACAAATCCAAAAGCACTGTCATCTTTTCCTACATAGAGATCAACTTCCTGACTCCAGAATGTCTGCTATTGTCTCTTTTTCTCTAGACTGTGGTGCTACTCACTCAGCCTTCTAAAGAAGACTAACTTCTATGACTTTTGGGGTTCATCTCTATACTTCTTATATTCAGCCACCAGTAGCCATGGCAACCAAGGAGGAGGACTGTCTTGCTGCCTCACCATATTTTATATTCTAAGGCTTGCCTTCCATATGCTCATTTTCTGCTCCTAAACCTTCTCTTTTCAAAATGATAGACAGTAGAAAGATTCTCTACCTTCTAGGTAAACCACATTATCCACTCAGAAGGTCATATCTTTGTTCTCTTCAAGATACACATAGAATACTATTATTCTTCATTATCAGTGCATTTATAACTGGTATTTCCGGCTTAAATTATACTATCTATGAGAAGGCATCAACTTTAAAGTTAGGTTGAGCATTGCTTAAGTTGAGAATTGCAGTAATTCACAGAGAGTTGTCTTCAGACCAGTATTACTGGTATTACCTTTGGTATTTATATTGGTACTAACTTTTTAGGAATGTATATTCTTATACCTCATGCCAGATTATCTACTGAGTTAGAAACTGAGGGTGAATAACAGCAATTCATTTCAACCAGTCCTCTGGGAGATTGTAATTAAAGCTAGAGTTTGGGAACCACTGATTTAGACAGAAACATATTTATAATTGTTTTTCAAATGGGAGGTGAATAGCAGACTTCCTTGTTCTTGCTGATGTATTCTGAGTGTCAGCAATTCTTTAAACATGAGCACACATGTATATCTCCTCTGGAATAAACAGTAATTATTTCTTGGAGCTTTTAAAAAATCTGTGCCTGTTGGTGGTCCTGAGTTAGAGATTCAGTGCTCTATCTGGGATACATGAGGAAGGACTAAGGAAACCCAGGGAACTAACCACCATATTATTTTTTAGATCCCAAAGTCCTTAGGCACTCCACCTCCTTTAAAGCTTTCAGCACCTTTCTCTGCATGTTTGTTGTGTTATGTCCATGGTGTTTTTGTTGTAAGAGGACATAACTGGGAGGAATGGAGCCACTACATTTTGGCAGAACTAAAAGTCCTGTGAAGCTCTTTAAAGCCAAGTCATCATGAACTTGTGGTAGTGTTTTATGTCTTTTCAAAATTAGACATATATTTGTTAAGAAAAAAAAATTAACAATGGATATTTTGATCTATGTTGAGATAATTTAAATTCAGATAAAGTATACAGTATTACTGGGCAAAAGGAATGATAACTTTTTTAAAACATTGCTACTTGTACCCCATGATCTATTGTCAAAGAGTGTATTGCACCTGAGGAAATGCATCATGAGGACAGAACAGAGGGCCCCAGAGAGAAATAGTGACAGTAGCAGCATTTTATTTCATTTAGGTGACTAACTCTTGACAAGGCAACCCATCTTATGCACATACCTATCTATCTAACTAGAAACAGGATTTTAAGATGTGGAAAATGTTGGGAAGTACATCTTGCAATGCAATGTGCTTTTGTCACTTTCATCATTCTCAGGAATAAGAAAGAGCTTCCTGAGCCCTTTTACACTCTCAGATCTTGGTCTCCATCTTAGTTGCATAGCCAGCATAAATTCAATGGGGAATATATTTACCTGAAACAGATCAGTGCTCAAAAGGAACATGTGTCAGAGCTCAGTTACACTGTTGCTGTTTCATCATCAGTTACCTAAATTCATAGAAGAAATAGTTTCATTAAATTTTTCCAAAAAATTATTTGATAATGTAAATGCATAGTCATTTTATTGTCTTCTCATGTCACTCATCAACCACTTCTCTTATTTATTTCATAAATATTTGTTTATCCTTCCATCACTTATATGATTTAAATTAACCAAGGTGGTTGTGGATTTACATTGTAGATTCTGTTGTAAATAATGTACTCAACACTAATTATTATAACTTGTATATAAACTCTGCACTTCCTAGAAGTTTAAAGTCTACTATCTTCTTGTCCTTTTCATAATGTAGTGCATGATTTACAAACACATCTACTTACATAGATATCTAAGACAAAATGTTTCTAAAATGATACCTAGAATACCCTGACTCTAGAAAATTTCATTTAATTAAGTTTAATTTCTTTCTTTCTCTTTAATGTCAATATACTGTTCTAGGTCTATGAGATACACAATTATAAATTTAGTTATTTTTAACCATAAAAATTACTAACTATAATTCTCTACAATCTATTTCTCTGTTCATCTGTCACATTTTTAGGGCTCTGTAAGATATCTAGAAAATTAAAATTTGACATAAGTATATTGATCTTCATTTAAACTTAAGAAAAATCCAATGTATAAATTTTTGTTTTACAGGGGTGTTTTAAAACACAATTTTGTCTAATTTTAGGCTTCACAAATGTAATGTCTCAAAGCAAAGGAGTTAGTAATATAATTGTCAGTTGTTAAGTCTTGTAAAACCTTTTTAGTATTACACTTGATGCTCTCCAAGACCATTCAATGATTTGGTAGAAGAATTCACAGAACTTAGAAAAATGTTTCCTCATAGTTATGATTTATTACAGTAATCAGATGCTGATTGAAATGATTAACAGAAAAAGGGGCATAGTGCAAAGTCCAGGAGATACCAGACATAAGCTTCTACTTGTTCTCTCCCAGTGAAGTCATGGGGATAGCACTTTATTTCTCCAGCAATGATGAGAGATAACATTGTTGCCCAGGGGTTTTATTGAGTATCGGTTACATAGACAAGGTTGACTGCATGACTGGTCTTAGTATCCAGCCTCATTCAGAGGTCAAGGTGGTACTGCATAGCTCAAGACCCACAACATAAAGTCATATTGTTAGTAAAGCCTGTGTGGAGTGGCCTAAGCAGTTACCAGGTAGGATATTCCAAGGGCATAGAGGTTACCTTCCAGGATCTGGGCAAGGGACAAACCTTTCTTTGGAATGTTAAAAATTTAGACAACCTAGACTTGCTGAGGTAAATGTTTGTTACAATATTATACTTCTTATAAATTAAAAAATAAATATTTTAATGACTATGGAACAAATCCTTTTGCAAGTCATGTGGTTTCCAATTTTTTTTTGTTTTAAGTAATTTGATCTGATAGATGATTAAAACTATTTTGGATGTTGGGTCAGTATGTAATTCCCAGCATAAAACTTCCTGTTCACTTTCATTTTTATGGACATAAAATTTTTCAGCATTTTTCATACTTATGTATAAATATGAAAAATTTAGAACAGAACTTATCTGGAACCTATTTCATCTAATGATGGGTGATACTCACCAATGGGTATATGAACTAATTTTTAAAGCCTTATTCATCTCATCAAAAATGTATCTCTAATAAAATTTTAATTATGTATGTATTAATATTTATTACAATTTTTACTATAATCACATAGTAGTAGTTTAACTGCAACTATAATTCCAGACTATTTTTAACCTTTAAAATTTTATGATTACAGAACATAAAATAAATTTCATTTACAAATAAGCACAATAGAATCATTAGTAAAATATTTCAGGTATACAGTTTTAATAGTTAAATTTTGTGTCGGAAGTGGAATGAAAATGCAAATTCAAGGAGGAAAATGAACAATTAAAATCTGATATGAGTTTGTTTTTAAATGGATGACAATGGTTATCAAATTATACTATTTTAGATTATATTAGATACATTTAAAAGAGGTATATATAATAATTTAAAAATATAAATATTATACTATGCTATAAATCACTGTTGGGAGACGGTTCTCCATAAATCTCACATTTCTACATGTCTAGGCATTATTAGCCAAGTGCTTGAAACCCATCCTTTCAGAAATGTTTGTATAAGCAAATGGCCATGAAATGATGGAGCCCAGGGCTCTTTCTGGAGCAAATTTATTTACATTGTCAACATTAAAGATAGAGACTCCTTTCTCTGTCCTCCAGAGAGATTTGCTTATATTCTAGGGTAATAAGGACAATGCCGCTCTCCAGAGGAGACCATAAGCAGATCTTCCAGTAGCCCTGAAAGATCAGTCTCCTAATCCCAGGCTTCGTCTTCTGTAATACACACTCGCTATATGTGTCACAATACCTGGCTCTGGTCACTTCACCATGTGGAAACTTGGGCTTGAGGCCAGTGGCAGGATGTTGCTATTATTGATGGACTCCTTATTTCCTTACCGACTGAATTTGTAGAAGTATAGCAAGCCAACCTTGCAGCTGCCCTACTGCCGAGGTACTGTAGCGTGACCACTTGACAGTGACATACTTTGCAAATAGTTAAACATATGCAACAATTTAAAAGTAAATGTAAAGAACAAAAACAAAGACTTTTTCTATACCTTTAGCTCCTATAATAGTTCTTGGCATTATTGGGTATTAAATATTGGATATTAAAATATATTTACTAAGTGATTGAATTAATGAATGTAGGATTTGTGAATCTATTTTTCCTCCAAACTGCTGTGCACATGTTAGATATGTTTCCTCCAAACTGCTGTGCTCCAAACTGCTGTGCACATGTTAGATATGTTGATCATATCTAAGGGGAAGTGAAATGTTGAGAATTTAGTTCCATTCATTTATACATTCCTTTAAAAACTATCTATTAAATTTTTGCTTTATACTAACCATTTACTAGGTACTAGAAAGCAAAGGTACATAAACAATCTTTCCCTTCAGGGAAGTCTAGTGGAAAAGTACACAAATATAATGCAATATTATAATTGATAAAATGAAGGAATATGCTAAGTATTAGGTGGCTACAAAAGTTACAATGTCTCATTTTGCCTAAGGGACTAGAAAAGGCTTCTCAAAGAAGATGATGCTTTGAGTTGACTCTCAAATTAGAATTAGAAGTTTGTCAAGATTTGCATGCTGGTAAGAGGCAACAAAGGAGTGAGACATTTCAGGATATTAGTAGAGAGGGGGCGTAGTTTTGTATAATTGAATTTTAAATGAAGAACCAAATCATCTTCAGTGTATTAACATATATCACCAATAATAACCAAAATATGATGAATTGACTTAAAATCTGAAACATTAAAAAATAATCATAGTCCTTGATTTTTCTGATAATTCTTTTTCTTTTCTTTTTTCTTTTTTTTTTTGCTAAACCATTGAAAAGGTCAACCTCTAAGCTTTGTGTTTGACCACTACCATTTTACAAACCGAGCGTGTTGGTGGCATTCCAAAATGTCACTTATGCCTTTTGAGAAGTCTTGCAGGGGAACTCAAGCTCCATTGGAAAGAGCTCAGAATTAACAAGCCAGCCAAGTGAAATATGTTCTAAGTCAAAGCCAGACACTTTGGTAGAGCCAAAATGGATGGGTAGCTTGTAAGCTAAAGATTGTAATTCCTATAATTCCACCCTAATTTTTACATTTGACTCTTTGTTATTGATCTAAGAAATTGTGCTAAATCAGACTTTATAACCCAAAAGGAAATTATTTTGAGAATGGGAGACCTATGAGACAAGAAATCTTACCTTAGACCTCTGAGTGGGGGTAGGATTTTGTTAGAATGCCATTTTTCATAACATTTTTCAGGGTCTCAGTAATGTCATTTAATCTTGCATTTAATTGTGATTTTCTGCAAAGACTATAAAGTTACTGATTTTTTAAAATATGAAATTAATACGATTATGTTGCATTTTGGTTTCTGACCTTTTAAAAACATGTTATTTCATTATGTTTCAGATAAGTAAGTGATGTGCTCTTTTATAGTTTTTGCTCAAGGGAGAACCCGTAATGAAGAAAAGAGCCAGCTAGAGCTCACATCCTCTCAATCTCTGACATTTCCCTTTCTAGGTACACTGTATCTGTCAATAGAATGGAGGCTTTCTAGTTCCTGGCACCTCTTATAATTACGTGTGCTGCTGTACAAAGTAGGGGCAAACAAAACAAAACAAAACAAAAAAAATCCCCATTTACGGCACAGAAAGAGATAAATCAGATCTGCTTAAATATTTGTCCCTTTGCTATGGCTTCCAGAAATGTCTCTTAACAGACAGACACATTTGACACTGATCGCCTCCATTTTTGACCCACTCATGGCCTATATTGTCTGCATCATATATTTCGGCACTTAACCATACACTGTCCTGTAACATCAATGTTTATGTGTTATGTTAATTAGGCCCTAAGCCTTTGGTGGGAAAGTATTCTGTTTTCTACTTCTTGGTATCCTCTTCTTAATATAATTTTCAGCATAGAATAGATATTCTGTGCATTTTTATTTGATTAAACTCAGTTGAGTTAATTTATAATCTTTAAGAATATACAAAGCAGAAAAACAGTGGAAGTGTCACTAACTAGGGGATGCTAATAACTGGTCATGCTAGTGAACCTGTTGGATTCCATATCCAACCTCTACCACTCCTCATCCCTCTTCTCAGTGTAGTGAGCTACACGCTGTGCTTTGTTTCTTTACTCACCCTTACTTTATAACCCAGGGACATCCTCTAGGGTAGAAGAAAATTTCTTCTTTTCCTTCAGACCAGTTCAAAAGTGATGAAAAGTATATCATATTACATTACCAGTAGTTCAGATTATATGAGGCAAATGAGATACATTTCAGCATGCCGGATAAGGAGGGCTATATCAGTAAAGCATTCTGGTAATAATAAAAATTATGGCCAAAGTATCAGAAGTATAAAGTGTATCTATAAGTCCTAGGGCAGGAAAAAAGACAGGCTTACATTAGAAATGGAAGTGAAAAAAACTGGCATGTGGTTAGACAGGGAAAGTGGGGAAGATACTGGGGAGGAGTCTATAGGGAACATTTGGACTCGACAATGGGAAAATCCAGGTTAAAGCTGACATAAGCTCCTTGACTTGCAGAGCTTAGGGAAAAAGTATCTCAAGTAACTATAGCTGTTTTAGCTTTTTCAATATGCCCTCAAAGGAAGAAAGCTCTGAGATAGCAAATGCAAGGGAGACATGACTAAATTTAGATCCTCCACAAGTTGGACAGTGTGTTAGTCAGGTTAGGCTAACTGCTATAACAAATAGACCTCCAATATGTACAATGGCTCAAACCAAAAAGATTTCTTTCTTGCTAGGAGTACTGGGTGTTTGTCCAGGTTGTCATTATGGCCTTTCTCTATGTAGCCATCCAGGGACCTGGTTGATAGGGCTCTGCCATGTTTCTTATGTAGCTTCTAAGGTCTTCACAGGGGTGGGAGGGTCATCTCTATTTCAGGCAAACATAACAGGAAAAATGAAGAGAGTTTTTTTTAGGGGCCTGGTCTTGAAATGTCACATATTTTTATTGATGTTTATTCCAATGTCTAGAACTCAGTAATATTGTCACATCTAACTGCTAGGAATTTAAAGAGCTACAGAGTTCATGAGAGGTGATTGGAGAGGGGTAACTGCTCAAGGAAAGAAAAGATGAGAACTCTGGAAATTCCCAGTTTTGCTTTGCTTAGTACACATGTAACACTGCGTGTCAGTGTATGTGTGTAATTATGTTCGGAACAACTATACTAGAGGCATCTTATGAGCATCTCTGGCCTTGAGCCACATAAACTATGCCCAATTGCCTTTCCATGATTTATAAAGATTGCTATTTATTTGACTTAAAGTCAAATATTAAAAAAAAAATCAACAACTCTGTCCCTAGAGTTTCATCAACTGATAAAACGTATCCTTGTATATGATGGCAGCTTATTAGCACAACTCATACTTGATGCCTTTGATAATTTTTAAAATTTTTATAATTAGAACATGCTCATTGTAATTTACCCAAGGTGAGATTTTTGGTATTTCACTGAAGAGTTATATAGAACATGAATCATGCTGAGCTAATCAAATTTTGCATTACATAGTCTATAAAATATAAAAATCTTCCTGTGCCTTTCTGAAACTTTAATGGATTGATATATTTCAGTAATTTTTTTTACTTTGTTGTGTGCTAGCACAATTATCAAAAATTACTGCACTGGAGCAGCTGTAGGCAATAGTATTAACATAAACTGTTAATGAATTAGTCTGTAATGTTCTGAAGTGTTATTTCTTTGTTTAAATGCTTCTCTAACATTATAAGAGACTCACTAAAATGATTTTAACCTAGGTCAATTATAAATGTTTGTCTAACTTCATCTGGCAGCAATTTGTAAAACATTAAAAATTTGGTAGCAACTGTGTTAATAATGAAGAAATGAAATTACGTCATGTAGTAGGTGCTAAAAAATACTTATAACAAATAAATGAAAAGATACAAAGATTCTATCACCTCTCTTTTGATCTGATTTCTCACTTATTACCTAAATAATTAACCACTTATTCAAACAACTGAATATCAAGGACTTTGTTCCTGATCAGTACAGGCACACTGTCAAACTCGTTAAGGAGCAGTCTCATTTTAGGCTGGGATTAAACTAGTTTAATTGTTAACAGTCAATTCTGAACCAAGATACAGAGTCTGAAAGCAGATATTTTATTTTGAATTATATGTTTTGTTTATTAGTTTTTCTTCATTAAATAATAATATGTAAAAAATAAGTAATGTTATATAGTATACAAAGTTTATGCTATATTTGGCAGACTAAAAGAGGATATAATAAAATGTGGGTGTCTGAATTGAAAAATGCCAAGACTTACTTAAATATCAGATCTCAGAAGAACAGTAGAATAAAATTTCATATTCAGTCTATTTTTCCTGTGATTATAGAGATATGTCTTCCGTCGTTTACTATCAACTCTTAATTATTTCTATTTACAGGTTATTTCTGATAACCTGAAGCCTTTGCTGGCACAAAATCACTTTATTATATTTTAGAATGAAGACATACTTAAATCAATACAAAAAAATAAATAGAGCATTTATTTTGTACAAGCCAATTCAATTAAACAATTCTATTTGCCTCAATTCATTAAACATGTATTGATTACTCTCTATGGAAAGACACAACTGGTTTGGGGAATATTCATATAGAATTAAATTAAGACATATGTCTATAATTTAGTGAGCTTTCAGCCCTGTAAAATATGATTGTGAAAAGTCATCAGTCTGATTGACATGTGTTATCTCTGGAGGGAAGATCCTTGACTGGCATCTGAAAATGCTAGTGTTGATGATTCCCATGGCATGAAGACAGCTCATGTAAAAACATAATGGCTATGTGTTATGTTTCCTATTCTATTCATTTATTGTTTTGGAACACAGTCATATTCAGTGTGAGATCCACATTTTGTCAGACATATACATGCACAGACTCTTTTTTGCCCCTGTTTAGCATATACCACGAACTTCCCCTTCTGAGATGGCTTTGATAGTTGGGAAGTAAGGTTGGAATAACTGGGCTTCAGAAGACCAGCAGACACAGAGAGGGGATTTTCCCAGATTCCAGTGGGAAAATAATCAGGATGTCTGCAAACAACTGGAGGTGTATTTTGGGAGGAATGGCATTAAAGAGAAATCTCTTGGTGTCTACCCTCCTCTCTTCCAGCCCTCCAGCCTCTGTTGAGCCTCCTCTCCCAGTATTCATGGGCTTACCTACTGCCCATGTCTCACACAGTCATATACTCTCTAGCAAGGGCTTCAATACGTTAGAACTTCAAAAATGGCTACCTCTGCTTAGCCTGGGAGGATATATTGGAAGTCTTTTACTTGTAGGCTCAGTTCCACTTAATTCCAAAACCAATGAAGACAAAATATTAGAGTACGATGGTCTTTTTCTGTACCAGAGTGTGGTCTGGAATGTTCACAAATGTCTAGTGAAATTGGTGGGGAGGGAACCCTAGCAACTGACGGGCTTCGATCTGTAGTCTCCATTTCTACTGCATGTGATGGACATACTGCCAAAGCCATGGCAATTAGTTTCACCTCGAGGCACTAAAGGACTTGAACCTGTCTTTAGAACTTCACTCCATTGTAAAATGTGCTGGATTTTAACAAATGCATAATGTCATATATCCAGTATTACATTATCATACAACATAGTTTCGCTGCTCTAAAAATCTCCTGCACCCCACCTATTCATCCCTCCTGCCCTTCCCCCAAACCTCTGACCACCACTGATATTTTTCCTGTCACTGTAGGTTTGCTTTTTTCAGAATGTCATGTAGTTGGCATCATACAGGATGTAGCCTTTACAGATTGTCATCTTTTACTTACCAATATGCATTTAAGTTTCCTTCTTAATGTCTTTTTGTGATTTGATACCTCATTTCTTTTTATTGCTAAATAATATTCCATTTTATTAATGTACCCAGTTTATTTATCCATCTACTTACTGAAGAACACCTTGCTTGCTTCCAACTTTGGCTCTTCTAAACAAAACTGTTATAACCATCTGTCTGCAGGTTTTTGTGTAGATATACATTTCTAGCTAATTTGGGTAAATATCAAAGAGTATGATTATTGTCTAGTAAGAGTATGTATAGTTTTGTAAGAAACTACCACCTTCTTCCAAAGTAGCAGTACCATTTTATATTCACCAGCAATAAATGAGACTTCCTTTTGCTTCACAACCTCACCAGCATTTGATGTTGTCAGTGTCGTAGATTTTAGCCTTTCTAATAGTTGTGTAATAGCATCTCACCGTGGTTTTAATTTACATTTCCCAAATGACTTATGATGTCAGACATCTTTTCATATGTTATTTGCCCTCAATATACATATTTTTGGTGAGGTGTCTGTTCATATCTCTTGTTCATTTTTTAAATTGGGTTGTTTGTTTCCTTAATGTTGGATTTTAAGAGTTCTTTTTATATTTTGGATAAAAGTCCTTTACTAGATATGTGTTTTGCAGATATTTTCTCCCAGTCTGTTACTTGTCTTTTAATTCTTTTAACAGTGTCTTTCACAGAGTAGAAGTTTTTAATTTTAATAAAGTCAATCTTATTTTTTTCATAGATTGTGTTTTTGTTGTGTATCTAAAAACTCATTGCCAAACTCCAGGTCACCTAGATTTTCTCCTGTGTTATCTTCTAGGAGTTTTATAGTTTTGCATTTTACATTTAGTTCCATGATCCATTTTGAAGTGCTTTTGTGAAAGATGTAAGATCTGTTTCTAGATTCTTTGTTTTTTGGCATGTGGACGTCCAGTTGTTTCCACACTGTTTAAAATACTGTTTTTCCCCACTGAATTATCTTTGTTTGTTTTTTGTTTTTGTTTTTGTTTTTTTGGTCAAAGATCAGTTGAATGACTTTGTTCTCTTTCAATATTGTGTTGACTATTCTTGGTCTTTTGTCTTTCACATAAACTTCACAATCAGTTTGTCAACATCCACAAAATGTCTGCTGGGATTTTGATTGGGATTGCATTGAATCTATAGAACAAGTTGGGAAGATGTGAAATTCTAACAATATTGTGGCATTCTACCCATGAACGTAGACGATTTCTCCATTTATGTAGACTTTCTTTAATTTCTTTCATCAGTTTTGTAGTTTTTCTGATGTAGACCTTGTTCATTTTTTTTAGATTTATGCCTAAGGGTTTTGTGTTTATATGTGTATGTGTGTGTGTGCATGTGCTGATGTAAATGATGTTGTATTTTTAATTTCAAATTCCTAGTGTACATTGCTGATATACAGGAAAGCAATTAATGTAGATTCTTCACTTTTCATAAGAATATGCTAACTTTATTACCTACACATCTGGTCTCCAAAGCAATGTTGGTTTTCTCTAATCAAAACATAGAACATGTGTTATTTAGGGACTCAGTGAGAATGAAAACCCAAACTGATTACTAATGAGCATGTTAAAGATCCTAGCTGAGGTAATTGGGGGAGAGGTAACTATCTATATCTAGATTCTCTGCTCTGAGAATAAAAACTTCCTATACTTTAAACTCAGGAAAGTTCTTTAGATATAATCCGTCTCAGTCAATCCCTGATAACTTGCTTCTATAATGACACTTCTGAAAACCACCCAATTGACATCGCCGCATGGCTGAAGGCAGCCAATCGGCAGTAGCCTCACTATGACTGACTTTTAGAAAAACACCCATAGCTGAGACACTTCCACTTTTAGAGATAACTCCATAACTATTGACCCATTTCCTGTATAGAAAAAAAAAGCACAGCTCACTGCCAGCATTAATTTAATTTTACACAAATGTGCTCTGTGAGGCTGAAGCAAATCTGACTGGTTTCAATGTGAAAATAAAATATAAAATCTGTTCTTGGAGTTAGTTCTAAATAGAACTTGTTTCTAATCCTAATGTAACAGAAATGTATAAATAAATTGGATTCATCAAATGAATCTTCGGCTAACAACTGTTTGAGAAGGATGTTAACATTACATGTAGGAATGCTATGTTTTCTAGGATTTGACATTTTCAGTGATCAAAAATTATTACATTTTGTAAATAAAAATACCTCTACTAAAAGCATAATGCTATAAATGGAATGATGTCATTTGTTTCCAAAGACTATCGATATACTAGAACGATGCAAAAATAATAATAAAAGTGAGATATTTCATGGCAAACTTTGGTAGTAAGGTTAGGACTGTAATCCGTGAGTTATCTTGGGATAAATGCTGCAGCTATAAACACTACCAGGGAGTATTCTCAGGGCAAATGGAAAATGACTTAAAGATGAACTAATTCTAAATCACTCTCATTTCCAAAAGTCCACTTGCCCTGAACTCTATGCTTCCCTATACCTTGTACAGTGGTCCCCAACCTTTTTGGCACCAGAGACTAGTGCTCCTATGAGAATCTAATGCCTGGTGATCTGAGGTAGAACTGAAGTGGTGATGCTAGTACTGGGGAGCAACTGCAAATACAGATGAAGCTTCCCTCACTTGCCAGGTCCGCTTACTTCCTGCTGTGAGGCTGGGTTCTTATGGTCTGTGGCTCAGGGTTTGGGGACCCCTGCTGTATAAGATCAGCAACTTGCTTTGATCAATGCTAACTTGCTTACTAAACAATCCATTAATTTTTTTTGTTTAAAATATTGAGTGGTGACCTCTTCTTTGAGACCTTTTTTTTTTCTTGTTACCAATTAGCCTTCCAAAACGTAGCACCTGTGGAATGCATTGTTTTAGAGCCAGGTAGACACTTTTAATGGAATATGATTTATTGTTTCCTTAGCAATTTTTTCTAACAAATTTGTATAAAACTCAACTATATGAATATAGTTTCTGTATATTTTGGAAAATAGTTACTGAATTTATTGCTTAATAGCCAGTTAAATGTTTTTTTATATAAATTCCTCTTAGAGTTTAATGCTAGGTAAAATTGTTTCTCCTGAGCAGATAATTTCTTTTTTTCTTTGGCTGCCATGAATCTCATCACTATCTTTTCTAATCAGTTAAAAACTTATTTCTCACTTTAAGATTATGTTCTTAATGTAAATGACACATGGCTTTCATTTATTTTCAATTTTTTTGTTATAATTCTTATTATAATGATTTCATTGCATATGACTTTTGCTTAACCTACCTTAAAAATCCATTTTGGGAACTAAGATATTAAAAAATTTTATATTACAATTTTTTTTGAGAA
>NW_006431912.1:3946133-3986991 GCF_000325575.1 Pteropus alecto
TTAAACCTTTGATAATAATCCTTTATTTTGTTTCTATAATATCTAGAATTTGACAGCAATTTAATGAAACCAATTAAATTTATATTTTCACAAATCATTTCTAACATTGATATTCTTTAGGGTAAAATTATATGTGATAATATCAATTCTCAGCATAACAGGTGAAAGGTCAAGTCCCTATAGCAGTTAGTTGGCCAACTACACAATTGCATTTGAAAGTGCTTTAACTTTAATAGCAATATTATAATTAAAGGGCAGCATCTTTTTTTTTTTTTTGCTTTCTTAAATTGCTTTATTTACTTCACAATATGTAATGAGCAACTTTCCATGCAATAGGTAAAACTCCCCTGCTGACAGAAACTTACATAGTGGGTCAAAACACAACATTCAATTAGAAGCTGGTAATAGGAGATCCATAGGAAACAACACCAAAAGGTTTTCAATAAAGGTAAATCACAAACGTATCAGTTTAGGAAGCAGGTGTGTTGCCCTATTAACATCAGGGAAAACATCAGCATTCAAGGCTTGAGGCAAAACTTGTTATGATGGTCATGGTGACAGAGGTCAGTGCTAACTGCTGGCAGACTATGACTCAATTGCTTTACCCTCAGCTTTCGCATAAGTTGTCTCATCTGCTCCCCAATCCTTTCCATATTCTCTTCTCTCATCCTTGCCTGTGGCTCTCCAAACCTCTGAATCACATCCCATCTATACTGCAGGATAGGATGCCTAACAGGGAACTGCCTACTATTTCCTCTAGGTACATAGTATCCACCAGCTTCCTTTATTCCTAAGGGCTCTCCTTTATTTGCATCTTGCCCCTTTTCATCCTTTTTTTTTTTTCTATTTTCCTGGTTGGCTTTTTCCATATTGAGATTTTTTTTATTGCTTGTTCCTCTTTGGACACCATTGCTCCTGGGCCTATCCTCGCTGTCTCCTCTGCCTTCCGATTCTCCCTGCAAGTGCACGCCGGGACACATGGACCTACATACCTGCTCCCCCTTTGCCTCTGCCTCCTACTCTTGGGGCCGCCCCTGGCTCACTGGCCCTCAGGGCCAACGCGAGCTGATACTGAGAAGGGGGCTAGATGGCCGGGTCTCAAAAAGGTAGTACCTTAACCTTGAAATATTGATGTCAATGATGGGAATCAAAATAAACATTTCTAAATGTTGATTTCATTCCTCCATCCACCAAAGCAACAGATAAGTTAAAGCAATTAACATCCTGTATGTAAGTTTTCACAACATATATAACAAAGAACACATCTCAAATATGAGACTGATTTTGAGTCTGATATAAATTTTACACTGTTTCACTGCAAGTTTCTCACTATTCATACATCAACAACTGGCATTAGGGTGCTTGACACTAAGTTGTATAGCTGGAATTATAGTCCTTGCTATTATTATGGATATTTTTTCCTTCCTATAATCAGCACAGGTCCTATGAAGAGATGGAATAAATTGTGGTGCCCATGGTGTGGTTTAAGGCAGTGATAAGACGGGCTTATTCCAACAAACATTTTTCCTGTCTTTTCTAGATGCCATCCTGCTTGAAATTCTGTCCTTAGAATGGTTGTAGGGAGGGGTGCAGTGGAAGAGAAATATGGACTACCTCCTCCAAATTCTAGTGAAATGTAATAAAAGATTAGGCAAAACCTATATTATAAAGCTACATCGAAAATTACTTTTTTTTCCACGGAGTTTAATAGATACTCCTGGGGGCCTGACACAATAAATTCCTGTTTTCTGAGGATACATAGGGTACTAGATCTGTTCTGACACACAAAATGAATAGCCCTAGGTGCCTGGCGGTGGGCAGTGAGGGGGGATGTTGGAGGATCACATGATGCAGAAACAGAAGTCTTAAGAAGAAGCAGGAGGTAATGGGAAGAATACAAGGCTATAATTTGTGACGTAATTTAGCTGTGAATTTGTTTTTGATTAGTAGTAGACTTAAGTTTAGAAGACAAAGGAGGGTTAGTTCTAGTGTTATTAACATGTAATCTCAGGTAATGAAGGCAAGAGGCAATCCCAAAATGAGGCCAAGAGAGTCTAACATCCCTGGACCTGCTTTGAAGACCTTGGCTATGAGCAGCTAGGAGGCCATCACAAAGAATGAAGTGGCTCTATCATCATGTATTTTTAAAAATTCCAAGTTTTTATTTTATCTTAGTATTAAAAAAAATCCAAACAACTTATGAACTACTCGTAGTCATATCCCTAGTCATACTTTATATGTATATTTACATTTATTGAGGATCTTCAGTGAGCCATATACTTCATATTATCACATCAGCAGCACCACCAGCAACAGTACAACAAATATTTCTTTGGCAACTATGTATCAGACCCGAGGCTAAAGACCAATTTTATCTCCTCCAACTCTTACATAAATTGTGACAGGTAATATGATCCTTATTTGATAGATGAGAAAACTGAATCAAAGTCTCAGTAATTTACACTAGGTTACACAAATAGTGAGTGGCAGTAGTTACATCCTCATGAAATGCCACTTTGCAAATAAGGACACCAGAAAGACCAGAAAGAGCCAAGGGTATACAGCAAGTTTCAAATTTGAAATCAGATTTGACAGAACCCTTAAAGAACATGTTCTTTCTATTGTATTATATATCTCTCATTCTATGTTTTGTTCCTTTGCCTTCTCTGAAGTGTAGAAAGAGGAAATAAAATTGTTAATTAAAGGGTTTTCAACTGTTATGGAAGGTTCCCATTTTATAAGTAGGCGTAATTCTATGCCTGAGTCCACATTTCTGGAAGGAACACCTGAAATATGACCATCTGGCTTGGCAGTGGTCTCAAGCATGTGTTACCTGGTGACTTCAGTGTTGCCAGTTAATCACTGGCATATGAGCTAACACAAAGTTACTCTTGATTTAGGACAGAGGCAGCTAACGGTTGCTTGCTTTACGAATCAATGTTATTGACAAAGTGAGACATAGAGAAGTGAGATTCACGGGAAAGTGTTGCAAGGGATCTTTTTGACCAAATCCTAAATTCACATTTGGGCTGAGTCCTGGCAACTTTGGAAAGTAATTAAAAAAGGAAGTGAAGACAATAGGAAGCCAGCTTCATTCTCATTGCTTTCAGCTGGAAACAGGTTCGTGCTCACCCACATCAAGGCCGTGCCTGCCCTGGCTGCCTAAAGTACAATTTTATTCTACAATGTGGTCTTGCCGGTTTTCATTCTCCTCTCTCAATTACTTTCATATCAAAGCTGCTTTGTTTCCAAGTTAACATAATGGACTCCAACTTAATACTTTGCCAAGCTCTCATTGATCTTTGGTGTGGAATAAATGTGAATACTGCCTCATTAATCCTCTGTACAGTCGTTGGCAAGCAATATCTCATCTATTTTGCAGTGGAGAAAAGAAAGGCAAAGTAAATTGCTCGCTTTGCATCTGTGCCCAGCCTTCTGGACATCTCCATCTGGATATCTTGCTGGCTTGTCAAACTCAACTTACCTCAGATTGAACTCATTCTTGTTCTTTTCCCAAAATACACCCCTCTTGCTGGGCATTGTGTCTTGGTTAATGGCACCTCTATCCACATAGTTCCCCTGGTAGAGGCTTCTGAATCATCTTTGATTTCTCTCATTTTCCATATTCAATAAGTTATGAAGTACTTTTTCTTTTCCTCTGAAATAGCTCTCAAATGTATTCCTTCTCTTCATAACCTTTCCCCAATCTCTTGCTCCATTCGGTGTCTCACTCTCTCTCCTCCAGATTAGTGACATCTCCCAAATCCTTACTCATGACCCAATTTAGGCTTTACAATGTGGCTTTATACTGTCTCTAAAACATTAATCTTACTAAAACCAAAGCCTAATTTTCTTCTCTCTTGCATGAATGCATGAAAAGATTTGATGGTCCAACATGGCTAACATACACAGTCCTGACTCTTTTCACATCAGTAAGATCTTTTACAGTTGGGCACAACCTCAATATGAGAACTTGTCTTCCATTTTTTGTTACCATGTGGCCCACATTCTAGTCACCAGGGCCATCTCACTATTCCCCAAGTGCTTTTCTTCATCTCCTAACTTCAGTTCATGATGATCACCTTTATTTCAGCTGATATGCTAGACACATTTCTAGTCATTTTTAAGGCCCAGTTCTTAGGTTGCATTTTATTTATCTTTTTTGACTCATTCACATGTCTACTTCTCTTAATCTCCCCTCCTCTTTGGGTCTTCATAACAGTTTGTTACCATTTACCACACCTTGTTTTGTACTTAATTATCAAAAATATTTTGATTTGCGTATGTCTCAAAATCACATATAGTTTTCTTGAGGACAAAGTCCATATTTTATTCATGTCTGTATTATTAGTACACCATTGCTGGGTGCTTACTAGATGCTAAATAAATTTGTACAGCAATTTATATATAATAAAGACCTTTTTAGAACAAATTTTATCATATTTAAAGTTCACAATAACCCTATAATGTATGTATTATTACTGATTCCTAATTTACAGATGAACAAACTGGGGCTTAAGGAAGTTAAAAGACTTTTCTATGGCCTGTCTAGCACGAGAGCCAAGATTTAAACCTAGGATCCCTATCTGTAAACCCTGATTTTAGTTCATTGTACTAGACAGCACATACGCAGAAGTGTAGTTGGAAATTTGGCCTGCTGCAATGCCTAACTTGAATAAAACAAGCATTTCTTTTTCTTTCTTTTTTTAAAAAAACAAGTATTTCTGGTTACTACAACATACTAGGTGTCGTTCATGTTGAGGGAGTGTCAATGTCTAAAGGAGTGTCTATTATTCCTAGTGTTTTCTGTACCTGAGAGTAAGAACTGAAATATCTCAGGGACATATTCATAGTTGTAGCAACTATAGCACCTGTATGGACTTGAATATAAATGACGTTTAAGAATAATTGATTGTATAACAGAACCCGGTCATAAGAATATTGCCATTTTTTGATCATTTTTTCTTCCAATTCCAACATGCACAATATGTTACCAAATGTTAATGATAAAAAATTCATACAGCTTGGTTGGTTCCTAGGATTAGTCATTCTGTCACTGGCGGAGAGGTGTGGAAAGGCTTTTCTTCTCCAAGATTTTCTCCCCCATTGGCTGAAAATCCAATCTCTTTGGATTTTCAGATCTCTTTACATTGCCCACATTTGCTTTTTCAGTGCACATATCACTTATCTCATCTACAGCTAGACTAGATTCTTTAATTTTTGCTCTGGATTGGCCTAGATTGGTTAGTAAACAGACTATTCACACCTTTGTTTTCTAAATGCTTTGCCTTCTTGGTCCAGGTAGTTAAAAGGACAAAGGATATATTGGCAAGTTAGAACTCTAATTTGGTAGATATGCTCAAGCAATCCTATTAGAATCTATCTTTACTTTCTGATAATTCCTGAAATGCCTTTAACATCTGGTACTGTTCCATACAGTGTCCAGTCTTCCCCATCCCTCACCAATCTGTGTTGCCACACTGTCTGTCAAAACTCTATCTCTTACTAATTTAAGAGGATTCAGCTTTGATCTCATATGCATGAAGACTTGTTTGATTCTACCCTCTGAATTCTTACTGCAATTTGTACTGACAATGATTGATGCTTACTTAAGCACTGGGCACTTTTTAATCACTTTAATGAATGTAGAAGATTAATTGCAAAAACAGCCTTGATTCTTAAATCTCCCGTGCTCCCCAGATATCCACACTTATTTGTTTACAAAGAAGTGAAGTTATTTTTCCATCCCTTGAATCTAGGCTGATCTTGTGATTTGCTTTGGACTACAGAATGTAATAGAGTTGACAGTGTGCTAGTTCTGAGTGTAGGTCTCAAGGGGCCTTATGCACCTTCGCTCTCTCTCTTTAAACCCTACTACTACCTTGTGAACAAGCTTGGACTATCTGTAGAAGATGAGATCCATGGGGAGGAGAGGCCAGTTATCCTTGCTAAGGGCATCCTAGGCCAGTCTATACTAGCTGACTCCCAAACATGCAAGAGAGCTGCCTATCCAATCTATAATTGATTGCAGATGCAAGAATGAGACCAGATAACACTAACAGAAACATTCAGATGTCTCACAGACTCAAACAATAATTCATACTTATTGTTTAGCCATTGGATTTTGAGTGGTTTGCTTCACAGTGATAGCTAACTCACATAATGCATTACCTCATTTAAGGCTCCTTATACAATGATATATATATATTTAATATCCCTACTTAATGGCTGATGAAATTTAGGGTTGGAAAGATTAAGTTACTTAAGTTCTCACAGTAAGTGACAGAGCCAGATTATGAGACAAGATAGTCTTAACTACATAGTTTGCATGCTTAAATATTATGTTACACTAGCCCCCCTCAGCAGCATATAATTCATAACTTGATTCATAGAACCATTAAATCTTTAGGGGAAATGATTTAGCTCACTCCTCTTGATTTCTACCTGAGGAGATAAAGACCCAGAGTTTACTGATTTCTTTAAGGTCCCAGAATCAAACTATAGTCTCAGATTTTTTAAAAATTTTTTCTAATGCCCCATAACTAATTTATTTTCCTTGGTCAAGAGCATTCGTATTTCCACGGAAAGAATGTAAGCTTCTTGAGGTCTAATTCTTCCTTTATGTCCCTATTGATGCCTAGCACAGTGCTGAGTACTTTAAGTGTTTTACACATATTTATTAATTGGTTGGTTGATTGCATTGTTTATCTCTGAAGTCATTGTCACCTAGGCAGCAGACAGAGTGGCTATAGCCAACAATATTATGTAGGGGAAAGCTGACAGCCAAACCTTAGTGCCAGTATGAGGACTGTCTGCTCATTCTGAGACCCAAATGGAAATTCTCATCCTCTGGAATTACTGTATTTTTTTCTCTTACAAGGTACAACATTTATTATTCACTAAATTATCAGGGTTATATTTTGTTGATATGCCTGATGAAGGAACTACCCCCCATATTTGCGAGAATAAAAATCGTCTTAGAGAAGACCTAAGTTCTAGACTTTGCTTTCACATAATAATTGCCAAGATTGTCCTTTAAAGCACTGGAACAAACTTAAACTAAAAACAAATTGAGTAAGTGCAGGTAGCATCAAATTTAAACTAGATTCTTAAAATCAGCTATTTGTACATACACTTTCTATAAGCCAAGGAATTCAGCTATGTGATAGAATCAATTAAACTGATGATATGAAAGGTAGACACACTCTGAGAAAAAAAGAACTTAAATATGTATTTCTTATTTATTTCTTGTCCTTATCCTTTGCAGAAGATAATAGCAAAACAAAATTAGTGATTTTCTTTCTATCATACAGCACGTCCTCTATAAAATCTCACAGAAGTCACTTAGTCATGCCATAGTGCAACTAAAGATTTTTCACCTGCTTGAGGAAAAAACTCTGCTTCCTTCACACCTTTTTTCCCTTGACCTGCTCCTATCTGGTCTTATATATGTGGTTTCATGACTAATTTTCTAGAGATTGGGTTATAACCATATTATAAGATGAAAGCAGAGTCTGGTTTAATTTAGGCCAATGAAATATAAAATATAAAAGTTATTTTATTTTCTAATTTTGATTTAGGAAAATTTTAAGAGCTTAAAATTGTTTAATCTGAAAATGTGATAATCTTTTTTTTTAAGTCAGGCTGTATTTTCTTCAAATGTCAAACTTTCAAATTTTAAATTGTTACTGTTTCAGAGTAACGTGAAAGAAAGTACTAGATTAAACAATAAGATTGGGGCAGATGATCTAATACCTTCTATTATCATTCCCTATAGACTGCACTTTCTTAAAGCATAGTATTTCTTTACTAAAATGTGCTCTTTCTCTGTCTTTCATTGCTGTCTTGCTAGTTGGAATCAGACTAAGGCTTGTGATTAGAGATCACATACTGGCTCAAATCAAGAAGTGAAACTGAATCTTGTTAAAGCTCTTCTTACTAAAGAACAAAATGGCTCAAATGTGGTTCTATTGTGACTGTTTTGGGTAAACAAATATGAAAGTGACATTCTAATAAATCGGGGTCATAATTAACATTTTAGTGAATTTTATGTTGTGTTTTTCTGCTGCAATAAAAAAATTGGGAGAAACAAACAAAACAACAAAAAAACCCCAATTAATGTACACACACACACACACACACACACACACACACAAATAAAACCTTGAGTGATAACCATAATACAATATGAAATAGGAGCTCCATGAAGGCGGGCATTGTCTGTCCTGAACACAGCCATGTTATCTTCATTGTTTGGAACATATAATCTGCTTAATGAATAACTTTTGAATACATTTATTGAAAAAATAAAACAAATTACATGTTTTTGTAGGAAAAATTCTGCATATGGAAATTCTGCTTATGGAAATCCACTCATTTTATTGAGCATAGAGAAAGACGGAAAAAATGTGAATGTCTGTGTGTGTTGTATTTATACACACATATCAGCATGTTAACATTGAATAAGCAAAGAGGGTGGTATTGAAGGAGGCAAAGTATAGGGAAGATTATTTTTTCTTTATATATATTCACATTATTTCACTTTTTCCTACAAGAACATTTTAGTTATATAATTTAAAAATATAATAGAGAATAATTTAAAAGAAAATATTTTTCAAATTTTAATGAGAAAATGCTTAAAGTAGATCGTAAAACTCTGTAGAATGATTCTAACTATGTAGGATAACATGTGACTGATTAAAAGAAATATAACTAAAATACTGGCAAAGGTTATTAAGAGGGAGCTTATGAATTTATTATTTTACTTCATTATAATTTTCTGTATATTTAAAATTTTCTGCCTATCTTACTTTTTAATGAAATGGTACAGGTACAGTTCCACCTCCTTCTTCGCCAGAGAAAATCACTACTGTTTATTTGGAGAGTGTTCTTCCTGTTTAAATTTACATGTTTTCACCATATGTGTCTAAGCATATAGTAATTTTACATGTGTTTCAAAGTTAATGTGTAATATATGTTCTTTGCAACTTTCTTTTTATAATCATAAAATATATTATTTAAAATTTTTCTATTGCATTACAATTATTTGTCTCCTGATAATATCCTTAGAAATGCAATGCTTTATTGATAATAATTGCTGCCATTTGTTTAGAGTTTACGAAGGTGTCTAGCAGTATGCTAAATGCTATTTAATCCTCAATAGAATATAATACAAATAAGAAAATAATCTCATTTCATCAGAATTTTTCCTGATATCAAATTTTGAAGAAGAATTGAAGTCCAGTAAGAATTTTGGACTGAGGATCCAAGAATACTCAATGGAGAAAAGGGTAAAAAATAGTCGAAGGTTGGTCCTCTGATTACAAACACCTTCTGTTTTTGCCCTTAGGTGGCCTAGGCCATAGCAAGACTCTAGACTCCTCAATCAGAGTGCCTTCCTCCTTAATTTTCTTTATTTAAATTCCCTCTGTATTCTTACCTGTGGAATTTACCATATAATTTTACACATGCTTATGTTGTCCTTAGATTTGTTCTCCAGTTACTATATATACACATAATTTTTTTCCTCAACAGACTCTAGTTCATTAGAGATAAAGCAAGTTAGCAATAAATACTCATTAACTGATTTGAATTGAAATGGATTCTATCTACCCTTTCTGTAGAACAGTAGTCCTGTGACATGAGGAGCCCATGAGTCCAGATAGGATGCTCATTCTTTCCATGAACAATGAAAGAATTGACATCATAGATTTTCAGTTGCCTAAGTTTTAGTTAATAACATTGAGTATGTGGAATAGGCTTAGTTATGAACTCTGTCTAAGTGGATTTACAAGATGAAATGTGCAATCGCACAAGCATTACATGAACTTCTTTTATTGTTTGTTTCTTCAGTATTATGAGCACACTCACTATATTGTCTGGCTTCCACTTAAATACCTCTAATAAAAGGGAACTCATTATCCTCTAAGACAGCCTGTCCCATTTTTGGACAGCTTATTTTGTTATAGGATAAAAGGATCATTGGGCCTATTTCCAAGGGCTATAAGAACAAGATGACTTTGTGAATGTTTGGAGACTGTAGTTTGGATCAGGAATTAATAATCAAGTTCTAAGAAGAGTGATACAGAAGTAAGTTGTGTTATTCCTAAAGCTATATAAAACTGACTTTAATACTATTTGGTATCAGGCCTAGGAGGCCAAAAGTAATCTTCCATTCTGACTCCATTACATACATAATAACATACAATGTTCTGGATTCTATTGTTTGCCAGATTATGCTGAAAAAGAACAGCTATGGGGATAATTAAAGATAATGACAAATAGACTTTAAAAGAAATATTTAAGAAACTAGAGTTATTTAGTCTCAGACAAGAGGAGATAGAAGCAAGGCAATGATGGTGCTGAGTTATAGGTTCACAATCCCTTAATTCCTGAAAAACCCCTGAAAAACAAGTACAGTTGGCTCTCGAACAACACAGAGTTTGAGAGAGATGAACCTTGTGCAGTCAAGAATCTTTATATAAATTTTGACTCTCCAAAAACTCAGTCATGCCTTGGTATCCATGGGGAATTGGTTCCAGAACCCCTGCACATACCAAATCTGTGGATGCTCATGTCCCTTATGTAAAATGGCATAGCGACAAAGCATGCAGTTGGCCCTGTGCACCTGTGGATTCTCCACTGTGGATTGAGAATACTATTTTAGACCTGCAGTTGGTTGAATCCATGGATGTGAAATCCGAGGATACTGGAGCAACTGTCTATTTATTGAAAAATTCTGCACATAAGTGGATCTGCACACTTCAAACCTGTGTTGTTTAAGGGTCAACTGTATTTCATAACTCATTTTGTAGCAAAAACCTGACCTGAACTGAGATTAACATTATTTATAATCTCCATTTCACTTAGTATAAATATTCATGTTTTGCAGAAAAAATACTCACATGTTTGATTATGGAATCCTGCTCCAGACTTCCCAGGGGACATTAGAATATAAAATACATACAGCTTATTACTTCTCTCAACTTTGAAAAAGTAAATTTTGGAATAGATCTGTTCCCAAGGCTTGTAGACTGTAATAGATCATTTCCGTAGTTAGCTTTTGTCAGTACAGTACTATTCCTATTGTGCCTTCCTACTTTTATAAATTTGAGATACATTGATATTGCAAAATGATCATCCTTAAATGCAAACACCAATCAGAGAATTCTCTGAGTGAGGAAAGGATCCAGAGCCCCTCCCATCCCTATTACTTCTGCAATTAATTAAGAACTAGGTACATGGGGGCAGGGGGAACTGATGGAAAACAGGAGCTTAGCAAGATATGTTAAGAGCAGTAATTCTTAGCCAGAGTTAGGTTATAGACTTCTTGGAAAATCTGATGAAAGCAATCTATTGACCTCCTAGAAAAAAATACAAATTAACGCAAGATTATGTATATGTTTTAATGGTACTCAAAGATCTTCTAAACTTATATGGTTAAAATTTTCTCTTCTGGAATGTGATTGAGTGAATATAGGTTCAATCAAGTGAATAGGTTTCTGTAGCTAAGACACAGGTAAACATCTTAAAAGTTTTGAACTTGGGGGAATGGGGTATAAATATCCTCATCTTCTCCATCATAGCTTAGAACTAAATGGGAAATAAGATACACAATAATATACCTCCTCTTGAATAACATAGACTTCCCAGATAAGCTTACCACACTATAGTCTTTCTAGGCAGCAGGACATGCAGGAGGGAATCTAGAAGGTCTAACTTGAGTTCCCACCTTGAACATACCAACCCATCAAGTCACCTCCCCCTCCATTGGAGGGAATGAAAGGGGCAGGAGAGAGACTGTTCCCTCCTGGTCAGTAGTGTACAAATCATTTCTGTTTCTATGAAAACATGATGAACAAGGATTAAATATTGACATCAGTAAGGCTATGTGGCCATTTTTGAGTTTCAACCTAATATTAGTTAACAATAGGCAAGGGAAGAGTCGGCTATCACATCCACATACAAAAGTTTGTTATAGGTTTCTCACATAACTTGTGTTTTAGAATGTGGTTCAGAAATTTGGAAAAGGCTTAACTGTATTCTTCTAATTCTTCATATGGTGTTGCCTGGGGTCACTTGGTAGGTTGGTGGCTGCTATTTTATAGAGGTTCAAAGTGATAGCTGGACAGCTGGATACAGCTGAGGCTTTCTTCCCGTCTATGCAGTTTAAATGTCTCTTCATGTGGTCTCTTAGGATAGTCTGGCTTATAGAATCTCATGGTTCCAAGACTGGAAACTGGCCCATATTCATTTCCACATTATCCTAATGATCATATAAGAAACAGCCCAGATCCAATTGCTTCCTTGTGAAGGCACAGTGTTTTTCCTTAAAATGATATATAAACTGCAGTGGCTTCATAATGCTACTTGATAAAGTTTCATACAGACAGTGCCAAATTGAAAAAGGGCAAAATGAATTGCTCATCTTCCTCAAAAGTCAGATTTTCTAATATTCATCATTTCAATTTCTATTTGCACTTTTCTTTCATGCATTTGTGGCTACCTGGGGCAATTGCCACAGTTACAGTTTCACTAATCTCAGCATATTTAAATTCACATTTTTCCCCCTGAACTGTGGTAATAATGCTACTATTGCAATGAATCCCCTAGGAGACCCTGACCCAAGTTTGTAAATTTCAGATATAGAATAACAAGATGGTGACAGGAAGTATGAAAATTAAAGCCCAAATAATTAGTATTCAGCTGACATGAAAATAGATTTTAAGCAAGATGATCTGAACCTCTGCAGATCTTGCAGTACCTGAAAAACCTTAAGAAATAGAAATATAAATAACAACAAGATTTCTGAAAAAAAAAAATTATGTCTTCTGCTTAAGAACTGAAAGCAAAATTTTTACACTTTCCTGTAATTCTGTTACCAGGCCTTTTTGCCTTTGTCATTCTAATGGGCAAATGATATCATCTCATTGCAAATCTAATTTACACATTCTGAGTTATGAATAAGATTGAGCATCTTCTCAAGTATTCAGATTCATTTATATTTCCATTTCTATGATCTTGAATTTTTTTTTCTGTTGGGTTTTAGTCTTAAGACTCTTAAGGAAATCTGCCTTTTATCTATCATATGTGTTGGAAATAATTTTTTTCCAGTTTTCAATTTCCTTTTAGCCCATTTTCATTGTTTATTTCCAATGCATGAATTTTAATTTTGATTTTTTTTCCTTTTCATAATTTTTCTACACTGGTTTCTATTTGTATACAAAAAAAATGCTGTGATTTGGGTTATTTTTGACATCATCTACCTTCTAGTACTTTTGTTACTGAACTCAGCTTCGGCTGCTTGCTGCCCATTATCCAATAATTCATAAGCCAATAATTTGAGAGACAAGAGTTTGGTAGAAGGAAAGCAGGTTTATTCAAGAGTCAGCACCCTGACGGTGGGATGCTGTCACAAAGGTGGTCTTGCTGCTTCAGTACAGGCAGGGGTTATTTTAGGGAGAGGGCTGAGTAAGGGATGGGGGGGACATTCCAAAGCCCCAGGGAGAGAGCTTGCATACTGGAGGGGCCAAGGCCTTCTATCTTGTCTTCTCAGCCTTGGCTTGTTTCTCAGGCCACCTGAAGAGGAGGCAAGTGTAACAAAGAAATAAACAACAATGAGGTAGGGAGCTCCTCTTTTTGGTACAAGTCAGTATCATGAACTCTCTCTTTCGCAGCCTGCTCTGATAAGCAACCTGGAGCTGGTCCTGCGGAGGTCTGGGGAGGATTTTGCAGTTAACCTTCTGGCACCAAATGGTCTGGTAACTAAGTGAGCTCCCTTCGAGGTCTGTTTGTAGAATTCTCAGTCAAGCAAACTGTTTATCTACAAGTTACACATTAATTAACAAGGAAATTGTAAGGAAAAAAAAACAGAAAAGGAATAAAAATGGCTACAATCATAAGACTACAATAAAACCACAATAATCATAGTTTCACTTTCAAAGCTTTCAGAGTCACCTTACTTTAGATGTCTCTATAATAAAAGTTTGGATATATGCTTTACAATCTAATTTCTTTTTAATTAAATATATTTGCTTATCTCATTATACTTTTATTTTTTTTTTTGAGGCCCGGCAATACCTTATTTATTCATTCATTCCAGCTTTGTTGAGGTATAACTGACATATAACATTGTATAAATTTAAGATATATATTATGATGATTTGATATACTTATTTATTTGAAATAATTACCACAGTAGGATAAGTTAATGTATTCATCATCTCACATAATTCCCATTTCTTTTTCATAGTAAGAACATTTAAGATTTACTCCCTAGGCAACTTTCAAGTGTATAATCCAGTATTGCCAACTGTAGGCACCATGCAGAGCATTAGATTCTCCACAATTTATTCACCTTGTAATTGGAAATTTACACGCTTTGACCAACATCTATCTATTTCTACCACTCTCAGCCCCTGGCAACTACCATTCAGTTGTTTATATGAGTTTGGCTTTTTTAGATTCCACATACAACTGATACTATTCAATATTTGTCTTTTACTGTCTGACTTATTTCCCTTATAAGGTCCATCCATATTGTCAGCAATGGCTGTATGTCCTTCTTTTTCATGGCTGAATAATATCTATATCTATTTATATTATATTCATCTATGTATATTTATGCATGCACATATATATATAAATGATTACAACATCAAGTTAGTTAACACATCCATCACCTCACAGTTACCATTCGTGTGTGTGTCTGTTGAAAACATTTAATATCCACTCTCTTAGCAGATAGAGATTTCATTATAATTATTTTAAATGGCTAGAATAAGTTACATATGACAGATATAATGTTCTAATTTTTTTCTCTTAAACATTTCAATTATTTTAAAACTTTTGTCATTGTAAATGACCCTGTAATAGAGAACTTCTGTCATATCACTCAAAAGCTTGAGCCATTGGATTTCCTGGGATTTGTTTGGGTAGGATGACATAATAAGTCAATGAGATGCAAACAATGAAGCTGTAAATGATTAAAGAATTGCATCAAATGGGGTAAACCAGTGCTATAATCAGTCAGACCTAAAGAAGCCATCTCCCCGAAAGGTCAGAGATAGTACCTGGAAGAATTACCTGGCTCAATGGAGAAAATCTTCATAATTTCTTACAGGGTCCTTTGTGGTCTTGTCAGAGGGTAAGTAGCAAGGTGTGAAAAACACCAAAAGAGCACGAATGTCTGTGTGGAACTTTTGCAATATTTTGAATAATTTTTTTGTATAATATCCTCAGAATTGGGTGTTTTGAGTAAAAGAGTACATACCAGTTTGGGTTCTTGACAAATGGTGCTGCGGCAGAGTTGGCTATTTGTCCATCAAACACTGATACTCCCATTTCATAATATAGAATTGTTGTTGGGAAGTTGCTGCCTGGCCAGGAGCTATATTTCTAAACACTACCTTCTCCTCCTCCTCATAGCTAGGTGGTATCATGTGACTACTTCATGCAAATGTAATATGAGTAAAACTACTTTGTTACTTCATGCCAAATGCTTAAGAAGTGAGAATCACTTCTCCATTTTATCTTCTGTCCTCTACTGGATGGATTTCTCCATACAGAGTAATTTTCAAAACTGAGTATACAGCAAAGTGAAACTTCTATGAGATCGGGTCTCTGAATAATTAGAGAGAGCAGAGCTTGCCCCTTTTTCTAGCCTGTCTTCTGCTATGTGGACTTTATGTGAATAAAAAATAAATATTCGTAATGTTAAGTCACTGGGATTCTGAGATGTTCATTACATGTTTTTCTTGTAATATACTGTTATTACTTCATCTTTATTTGATCAATTTTGAGAGAATGAGAGTAATTCTGGTTTCCAGACTTGATCATTCCTCTTATAGCTGAGTACACACAGTCTTTGATGCTTCACATCCCCTTATAAACAGATATAAATGAAGAATATTTACTCAGTTTAAATGTGTATGACATGTGTCTCCATTGCTTCCCATCTTTCTGATATCCTTTGGGATATCTTACCTTTCCCCTTCCAAGTATTCTCTCAGAACCTTTTGCTTCTAAGCAATTTCCAGTGATGCCACAAGTTACCTTATCTATGAGAATCAGCTGATCAGATTGAAGACCAAAATGAGTCTTAGATAGGTACTATCTTGTATGATTAGCTTTCTTGTTTAGTGTTGACGGTCTGTTCCGTTTGAACAGTTGCATAAATTGGCTTCGCAAACTCAGCTGGTTAGAGTTGCTCTAAAACTGAGTTTTTAGATATTTATATTGATAACTATAAAACTTGGCTTGCTTTGATACTACCTAAGATTCATATCATTTAAGGAGGCTTTTGGCCGGGGGAAATATTTTGCTCTCTTGACATTATTTCTTAAATACTAGTGGTTCAGCACAGATTTTAATTTTCCTTTCAGATCCATGGCAATCTCAACTTGCAATATATTGCTTAGTCCTGTCCATCTGTCTCTTGGAAAGCATGCAGGTGCGCATGTGTGCGTGCACACACACACACACACACACACAAAATCACAATAATCTTAGCTTTCTGTGAGATTTTAAACTTCTACTGAGTGAAATGCAGGTTTCCATGTACTTCATGGCACTGTTTACAAAGGACTTGAGTCACCCAAGCCCCATGGGCAGCATTTTCATCTGATTCATCTATTCAAAGGACAGAGAGGTCAAGGCTTGGTGCCAGGCTAATGGCCCAGCTGAACCATTTGAATAAGAGTCTTTGAACCACATCAGAGAATGATCTGAAGTCAATTTCTGTTATAGCCAACAGATCTAATTGGAAAGTAAAAAGAATAAATTTAGAAAAAAAAAAGGAGAAAGAAATAAAAACACTTTTTATCTCCATTGTAATTTACCAAGTTTTCCTTCTGTCAGACATGGGGAGAAGAATAGTGACATGTAATTCTTCTTAAATATGGAATACTCAGAAGGAGATTGTGTCTGAATAGCTAAAGGTCATTCCTGTGGAGATACTGTTCTTATAAGATTAAAATCTGATTATTATCATAATAGTGCTAGTAATATCCTGTTAGTAAATGTGCTAATCTGTACAATAGGCAGCTTCTTGGTTTTGAATAAGATATTTTTACTTCCCATGATTTCAAAAGACCTAGATATAAGAAATATGAATGATATTTTGCTATATGCTTAAAATTCAAACTCTTGAGACATGTTTCATCTGAACCTGAGGAAGAAATGGAGATTTCATTTTGATACCTCTCTACCCCTCTTAGTCACCACTATCTGGCCTTGCCTTTCTCTCAAGGTTGGATAGTTAGAAAATTCTAGAAACTGTAATGGAGGCAGGTTGAGGTAACTTATGTCTGTAGGAAATGGTTACGAAGGGACAGATGCCAAATGGAAAGGCCTTGTCCAGGGGTTGCTGCTATCCTCACAGCAGTCATCACCCACATACTTGGAGCTATGACCAGTGTGGTCACAGGTTGGCAGGTGACCTGAAGCCTATTGGGAAGCACCATAGCTCCTCTCGCAATCCTGAATCATTTAATCCTTGTGCTTCTTACTCATTAAACCATCCGTTGTATCTTTTCTTTTTCTCTTGCAACTCTGCCTCCTTCCTTCTTGCTTCCGTCTTTATTTTCTAAAAAATTTTATTCTGTCTTCCCCCTGCTTTTTCTTTAATTTAAGTACATCTTCCTCTTTTCTTCTTTTGTATCTTAGATGCAAAGAATTTGTGAAGAGAGAGAAATATTTCTTTCTCTCCTAGATGAGAGGGAAAATTACATTCTAAAAAACTTATTTGGCATGCTGGTCAAATCAGAGCCTCTTTGTAAAAGAGGAATGGATATTTAGGAAAGAGAAGATGACTTCAGGTGTGAGAAAACATGTGTCATGGAAAGGTAATATATTACTTTACTAAGGCCACCCTAACAGAACACCATAGATTTGGTGGCTTAGACACAAAAATTTATTTTCTCACAGTTCTGGAGGTTAGAAGTTTGACTTCAAGATGTAAACAGGGTTGGTTTCTTCTGAGACCTCTCCTTGGCTTGCAGGTGGCCATCTTCCCCTCCCTGTGTCTTTATGAGGTTTTCCTCTGCGTGTGTCTATGCCTCAATTTCCTCATATTATAAGAATAAAAATCATATTGGCTTAGAGTCCATTCCAATGATCTCATTTAACTTTAATTACTTCTTTAAAGACCCCATCTACAAACACAGTCACGTTCTGAAGTACTGGGGGTTAGGATTGCAACATATAAGTTTCTGTGAGGGACACAGTCAATCCCTCCCAGAATTAAAAAAAAAAATTTTTTTTCAGTGTGCAAAATGTGTTACTCATTTTTCTCATGAAGCATATCTATGGCGCCACATACACTTATACATTAAACTTTAATATTATTTTCTCGGGCTATGAGTTTTCAAAGGTTAATGAACACTGATGGTGGTGGTGGGTAGAAAGATAGTGATGAGAGGAGCAGCCGTTATGAGAAACGAGGGAATGATTTTGGTTACTTCTCTGGGAAATAGAATTGTATACAGAGCCTGTGACTGAGCAGAACAAACGCATTGGCAAAATGTATTTCCAAATGATTTCTGGACACGAGTACGATCGCCAACATTGATTTGGCACTGTGTGATGCCGCAGCACAGATACTGACATATCAGTGGGAAGATCTGTCTGTGGTGAGAGGGGAAGGGGCTGAGATCAGATTTATATGTTGGGAAGGTCCTTTCCTGTGGAGATTTCAGAGCATTTGGAAGCTATGCAAACAATAGCATTTGGCAAGACTGGATCCTCTCTCTTCAAATACAGAAGCATTCCTGGAGGCGATCCTGAATGTGGGTTGCTCCTAGCAGCCGAGCAGGTTGTCATACAAGGAACAGGGAACACAAGCCTCAATTAAAAGTCTTCTGGTGAGATGCTATTCTCTATGTGGTCCCCAGTCTTCAACAGTCCATGCCAACCACCAGTAATGACTCATGTTCGATGTTTTTCGTAGAGTATAGACTCATTTATGAGAGTTACAAAAATGAGACATGGTGGTATGGAGCTTCATGGTCCTAATTATTTCCATTTTTTTTCTTTTTTGTCCCTATCTAGTTAATATTGGAAAGTGAAGAAGAGGTGGGGCAGGGTGCAAAACAGCATGAGAACTTAGCATCAGAAATGTTTAAATCTTCCTCCCACAGATCACTAATTAAAGATCTATTTGAATTCTTTAATATTTATATAACAGTGGTTTTAAAGGACAGTGGTATTCAACCCTGCCTGGATATCAATAAATTAGGACCAGGTATGTGTGTGTGTATGGAGGGGCACATGTGTGCAGGCTGTAGGAATTTAAAAATACTGATACCAGGGCCTTGTCCCAGATGTGTTAAATCAGAATCACTGGCAGTGGGGCCTGGGCATGTGTATTTTAATACCTGGAGAAGGAGAGCAGGGGTATCCTGTTTTCAGGTTATTAGCATTTGGATGATAATTGCTGAGCATGATAGGAAGCTCAGCAAGCTGCATGCTATCTGACCATTTGCTAGAGTCATGAAAAATGTAATTCAAATGAGATTGCAGGCTAAACTTTTCTAAAATGACAGATAAATTCAGGTACACTGTAGAAAACAACATTGTTTGACAATCTACTTTACAAATACCTAGCTGCTTCTTAGAGTAGAACTTTAGGCAGTGGCTCACAAACTTGAGTGTACATCAGAATCACCTGGAACACTCGTTAATGCCCAGATTGCTGGCCTCATCCCCAGAGTTTCTGATTTCGCTCTCTAGTGGAGCCCTGGAATTTCCATTGCTAACAACTTCCCAGGTGCCGCTGCTGCTGCTGGTCTGGGAACTACACTTTGAAAAACACTGTTTTAAGGAACAGCTTAAGAGAGGTGTACTTTTCGATCATATTTTATTGTCAATTTGTTTAGTTAGATTCATCTCAATAAAATAATTAAATTCTTTCTTAACAGTTAGCAGTTATTAAAATGGCGTAGATATATAAACATAGGGAACTGGGGACTGCGGACCTGGGAGGCTTCAGTGATCAGAAAGGGGCTGGTTGTCTTTTCCAAAGTCAGTTTGCAAGTCAGCTGTTCAGAGTACGAGGTGTTTTTTTTCCCCAAAGGAGCAGTGCAGTAAGTGGGTGCGGGGATGCTCAGCCAATCCATTAAGACTTTTCAATCAATAGAACTGGTGTGCTAGTTTTCCAATCATATGTATCAACTTACTCAGCTTTAATACATGTAATTTTTCACTTTTGCAGTGTAGATTTTTCTATGTAGATTTCTATGTAATTTCTATACAGATCTCTGAACTCAAAAAAATTTGTCCCAGTCTGTTCACAGCTTGTTATGGAGCTATTCTTGGTTAGGAATAAACACAATTCCAAGTGGAAAATTGTCATTAATGTTTTAAATCAGAAGCAATTATCTTTGAAAAATGTTTTTAACAAAAGATATCTGTATGCTCCCTGTACCCAACTCCACTTTTCTTTTGAGGCAAAAGAAAACAGCAATATATTTTTTAGCTTAAGTTAGAAAGTCCGTTATTGATATTAAATATCTGAGCATAGTTACCTGCAAACATTTTTGGAGGGAGGAGGGTTTTCAACTATTTCAATATCTTTAAAACTTATTAATTATTTACATTTTCTATTTCTTTTGCACAGTATTGACATTTTATAATTTTTAAGTAATTTATCTATTTAATCTTGATTATTATCCCGATTAGAGTATAGCTGACTATTGTTGGAGGAGGTCATCCAAAAGACATGACTTCTAGTTGACAGATGAGCAATCGGAGGCTCCTCACAGCCTCCCTGTCCTTGGAGTGTACATTCTGTCCATCATCCTCACAGTGGGAGCCATTTTCAAGGACACAGTCTCGATAGAATAAGGTGTTATTGAACCCACCTGGATTGTGTACATGACTGAACCCAATTAAGGCCTCTATAAATTCAAGTTTTTTAGTGGGTGGTGCTAAGAACTACTCAGCTTGCGTCTAAGAGAAGGTTTGCATGTAAGTTCCCTTGCTTATCAAAACTACAACCTACCACTTTGCAGTGGCCTGCCCCTTTCGATCTCTCCTTGCTCTCCAGGTAAGCGGACTTGTTTCAGATTTCGTCTGGGGAATTCCCAAGGGTTGCAACCCAGTAAATAGTGAGCCAAGCAGGAGACCAAAGAAATGGGTCTTGGGAAAGAGGCATCCGTGGGGGAAATCCCCAGTTGGCCTTTGACCTCTATGTGGGGAGGGGTGGCTGGTATGTTAGATGCTTGGGGACTGCCATACGAATATGAGGACGCTTCCCAAATGTCAGCTGGTTTAATGTGCTTGTTTGAGGAACTGTGCATAGCATACTGTGGTTTAAAGAAAAAAGAGAAATGAATGGCTGCTGCTGTGGGTAGCTCGGCTAGTCACCGGTGCCTAACTAGATGTTGAAGCTCGAGTTAGAAACTTGGAAGAGCTGAGGTTAGAGATGAACATACAGTTCTCCATTATTCTGCTAGCCTCGGGGTAGCAGACAAGATGGGAGAGCAGGATGATAAGTAGAAGCAAGTGTGCCATTTTGCAAAGCTAGGAAGACACAAGCTATTGCAGGATTAAGGTTTGAGTGTTTGTGACAAAGCCTGACTGGGATGCTAAGAGGTGGAATCCCTCGAAAGGTGTGGAGAGCCAAGAGGAGGTTGTTGTGGTGATTGACTGAAACAAATGAAACACCGCAAGTTTTGACCCCTAATACAAAGGAAAGCAAAAGCACCATAACTACCACCCCAGACAGTGGAGCAGCCCCCAATTCAGGAAACGCTCGTGATGAGAGAACATATGCCAGCTGAGCTTACCGATTTAACTGCCAAGATCCAATAAAAGGCTGGAAAGTATCCAGGCATGGTTAGTGCTGCAATGGGATACAGGGGGTGATGGCATTTTTTCTGATTGGGTAGGAAGCAGAGAAAGTGAACATCGCCACACACCCAGACCTCCAGCAGCATGGAGCTTTGAGGGTTCAACGTACTCACTTCCTTATTGATTGTACTATTCTAGCTTGCAGGGAGATTTGGCCCAATGAGGAGGATCTCCCTGGGCCCATGGGCCCCTAGAAATCTATAGAGGAGGTACAACAAATTCCTAAGGCGGTTGGAAATTAGACAGACCGTCTCATTGGAGGCTCTAATTGGGCCATAATCACTACAAGCATGCAAACCAAGATACTCTAGTCCACCCCCAAACACCTGGTGTGAGACTCTGATCTCTATGTTGAGCCCAATCATGAGACAATACATTTATGATTTAAGATAATCCATTGCTGATGTGGGGGAAACTGGCAAATCCTAGGAGTGGGTGCAAACCATGGGAAGGACCTGAGATATAGAGGGAATTTGATAAGCCAAAGGCTAACTCAGTTGGCTGCAAAGTGTCCAGTAAAAGAAATCCAACCCAGAAACAAATGTGATTTGACCTCATTGCTACCAGAACCCCACATAAATGATAGACTGACTATCCAATACTCGGTTAGCCTATGGAAAACCCTAACACCCGAATAACTATTCAGAACCATCCCACCTGCCCCAACAGAGGCCTCAGGGATACAGTTTATTCTTGGTGGGTGCTTCCCAAGGCCCAGATATAGAATACAAGCCAAATTGCCCCCAGATGAGTACCCTTGGAGGCAATTGGAGGCCTCGTGTTGAGCTCACTATTCAGTGATCCTCCTGAAATTAAAGGTGATGGCTCTAGTTGATAATTGCAGCTGAATGTTCTCTAATACATGGTAACCCTCAGAAGTGTTCTGGCCCCACTGGCACCATCGATTGTTATGTAGGACGAACAGTTGTGGTCAGGAAGGTCTTTTCGACACTGCAAATTGGACATTCTCCCCCATGAGAATATGAGGTTTTTATTTCTCAAGTAGAGAACATATGGGCATTGGTATGCTATAAAGGTAAACTCTGCAAATCTCTGTTAGTGATTTCTGCCTTCAGGTTAGAGTAGTCACACCAGTGCAGAGGAGAAATGTTAACTGGGAACCAATAAGTCTATTGTCCTGAAAAAAAAATAAAAAGGTATGATTGGTAAAATGCAAGCCTATCCAACTCTTAAGAACATGAAGAGATGTGAGGAGATGTGAGTCTTTGTAGGGATTTGGGGGTTTTAGTAGAGTTTTATTCCCCACCTGACACAGCGCCTCTGTCCCTTACACTGCCTGGTAAAGAAAGGACACATGGGACTGGGGATCAGAGCAGCAAGCCACCTCTGGGAAGACAAAAACACTAGTGAAGCAGAGTAGAACTCCGGGCATCGCCCATGCAGGGCTGCCATTTGAATTAGATGTGTCTGACTCTAGGGCACTATGGCAGAGAACAGAAGAAAGAGAGTACCCCTAGGATTTTGGCCCCAACTCTGGAAGGGAACAGAAACCCAGTATATCCCCATAGAGCCATTTAATGCTGATAGTGTCACCGCTGGGGTGATGTGAAATCTGGTGTCGCCACAGTGGCATGGTGGGGCGAGGAGGAGGAGGTGGATAGTGGATGGTGGTGTTCTATGTTGTTGCTCAGTTCTTCCTCACAGATGCAGCAAAGAATTACAGGCCGGCGAGATTTAGAAAAAGATTTATTGAAAGTACATTTTAGACTGGCCGTACTAGGGAAGGCTGTAGCCCTGTGGAATTTAGGTGATGAAGAGATAAGATAGTACACCCCAAGGGGAGGAGCGGGTTTCCAGCCAGGAGTGCTGTAACAATGCAGAAATGGGAAAGTCTTTATATTTGGGCAGTGATGGGAGGTCCTAGATGATCTGTATATGAGGTCACTTTGACTGACAGTTGGCTGCTATATAATGCTTAGCCTACTGCACATGTGCTTACCCAGAATTCAGTCTGTTATAACCAGATTCATAATTTCCAGGCATAGTCATGATATTATAATGATGGTATAATGAGGCTGAAATTATGGGCAGTACTTTCTGCACATACATTTGTAGCTGGTTTAGCCAGCAGCTTTTATGGCCTTTGTGCTCTAGGATTTGGGATAATTTATAACCCTAAAAGGTATTTCTGGGAGGTGCTTAAGGAAGGTCTTCAGGGGAAGTTTCTATGGTTACAGAGCTGGGCCTTACCTCCTGTCGTTCATTCCTGACTACCTAACAATTGGGTCTACCTAATAGCCTTATCAGAGCTGCAAATTGCAAAGAAATATATATACATTTTTGGCTATTTAACCTCCTGAAGTGGAGTCACTGAGTATTCTTCAACCTCTCGTTCAGTGTTTGGGTCTTTAAAATTATGTAAATTTTTACTGTAGTGTTTTTGTTCAGACAGTAATATGGAGTAATTTTTATTGCATGCATTGTAATATTGAGTGCCTATAGATTTCTTTTTCTCCTCCTGCTACTTAATAGGACAGAAGAGACATTTGGAGTCTTAATTACTAGTTTTAATTTGGGTAGGAAGTGAAAAACATGCATGTAATATAGTTAAGATTCTGTATTCAAGGATAAAAAAAAATTGGCCAATTATTGAATATCTGCTATGTGGCAGGCATTGTGGTATATCTAGAGTCTAATACAATTAAAAATAAGAGGCTTCTCCCTCTTTTTCTTAGAGCATTCACTTTAGAAAACTTGTAAGTCCTCTTTTTGAAATGTATGTAAATCTTTTTAAATGCTAAATAAGCCTCTGGCCCTCTTTTAGTCCCAAGAATGACTTAAGGACCTGGGAGCCACTTCTTTACAATGTAATTGGTTAAGGAAGATAGTGCCTCATTTCCTAGTCTCTGTGGGAGGGTAGAAGCCAACTTCAGTGAGTCTATTGCTCCAAGTTGCAAAACTATCTCCTGTCATAAAGATATGACGAGTTTATTTTTCCTTAGGATAAAGCTAATTAGCAAACATAGGTGGCCACCCTAATTGCAAGGTGAATTTAGGATGAACTGTGCATGACAAACGATGCTGTCAAGCCATCTTACTTGAAGACTGGTTATTGCTAATCTTGAGAATGTGTGTGTAATGAGTTGTTATCTACTTGGCTGTATAAAAGGGTAAGATTTCTGTCTTTGTAATCCCTTAGCAGACTGTGATGCATATGTTTATTCAATAATGAAAACTTTCTATTTTACTTTATTAAGAGGTCTTTCTAATGTTTCAATAATGAAAACTTAATGTTTCAATAATGTAAACTTTCTAATGTTTCAATAATGAAAACTTTCTATTTTACTTTATTAAGAGGTCTTTTGGGTTAGCAGAAAGTTGTGTTTTGTATTTCTCCAACATATATTTGCTACATTTACATATGCTATATAGTTTAACCCTCTGAGGTATGCATTTAATGTCAATGTTTTAGAATAGGAAGCTCAAGTTCAGAGAAACTGATTTATAAGTTTATACATATTCAATAATGAAAACTTTCTATTTTACTTTATTAAGAGGTCTTTTGGGTTAGCAGAAAGTTGTGTTTTGTATTTCTCCAACATATATTTGCTACATTTACATATGCTATATAGTTTAACCCTCTGAGGTATGCACTTAATGTCAATGTTTTAGAATAGGAAGCTCAAGTTCAGAGAAACTGATTTACAAGTTTATACAACTTGTAAATGCAGAATAGAATTTGAACCTAATTTTTTCTGGCTCCAGTCTTTTATTTCATTGTGTCATATTTCTCACAAATAGGCATATCATTTATTTATTTACATGTAGCCTTACTACATTCAATAACATCGACTCATTGTTGTTGACATGAGAATTAACAAAGTTTACTTGCTAAATTTTTCAAATGACTTAAGGGCCAGGTCTCTGAGTCAAGGTGAATCTCTTCATTTATGCCCAGAGCAATAACTGGCAACTCTTCACAATATTATTTATCTGGTAGTGACTAGCATACTTATCTACAAAGGAGTGAATTCAAGCCTTCATTTAAAGTACATAGAACCCAAAGCAACCACAAACATTTAGAATACTACCTGTTGAACTATATTTTATCTTGATTAAAAAAAAAAAAATAGGTTTTCCACCCTTAATCTGCTTTAGCAAGGTTTAGTGATGTAAACTAACCAAAATTGGCTACCTGGTGGGTTTCCCCTCCCCTCCCCACACACACACCTCAGGTTCTACATTCAAATATTGGTATCACATTAGAATTACTCACAAAAATCAAATAGCATTTCCTGACTAAAATCCTTGTAAGAACAAAATGATAATGTTTATGAAGATATTAAGTTATATATAATTTTAAATCACCATGCTAGTACTTACAATTTTTATATTTTCTATTTTTTCCTTGTACTTTTCTTTTTATGAAACAATTAAAACTTTTTCCAAAGTCTATGTTCTAATGTCATACAAATTCAGAATGTTGAAGTGTGTTAGCTGTTGCTTGCAGTTTTCAAAAAAGTCCCACAAGAGAAGAAAACTCAGAGCTAGCTATTCTACAGATGGAGATGGAAAAGCCATCATCATATGATGCACTTGCCTTAGGTGAGGTCTGCATAAGGTGTCTGCACAAGGTGTCCAGGCAGGTCACCTTGTTTGTTCTCAGTCAAAGAGGGATCTACTACTACTGGCCTGAGGGTTCAAGTGTCAGATCCCTTCATACAAATGCATCTTTCTTATGTATTATGGTCACAATCTTTCTCAGGGCCCTGGTTTTGATGCAGAAGTCCTGCTGAGGCTGTGGATTCAGTCTCCTTGTAGTTGTGCTGCCAGTATCATTGAAGCCACAGTCTGATTTTCACCACACTTGGATCTGCAGAGAATCTTAAATGTTGCCGTAAGGCTTTCTGACTTTCACAGGATGCCTTGAATTGAGTCGAATATCCCAAACGTATCTTTTAAAAAAGAATCTAAAAGTAGTTAACCAAAGGCAGCCAATTCTACAGAGCTTATTGCCTTTGACTTCAAACTCTCCAAGTACTATTCCTACTTCATAAGTCAGTGCTTCATTTTCACCTGTAACTTGTCCCAGACTACCACAGTTACAGTGTTAAAATTGTGATGCTGCTGTATCCGGCTATAATCACCAACCCACCTACCAGCCAGCTGACCTGTGGGTTACTCACAACCAAGGATCTTAACGGGAGGACTCTTCCAACCTGAGAATCTCCTGTCTAGGGCTACTCCCAAGACCAGCTATCTTAGCCTGGGTCCCCCATAAAGCAGAACCTGAGATAAAGGCTGGCTTGCAGGTAGATTATTTTAGAATGTGATTCCAGAGATCCAGAGTTGGGGGATTGGAAAGAATCAAGGACGGTGGGGACGCCTATTTAGAGTAGCATCATTGGGATGGTTACTATAGGAAACTGGAACTCAGTTCTGTCAGAGACTTTGAAAAATGGTCAATTTCACCTCAACTTATTATTCAAAACTTGGGAGAAGTTAATATTTATCCAGGAGCCCCTATATTAGTTTTTTAAAAAGACTTCTATTAAAATATAGCTAACATACAATATTAGTTTCAGGTATACACCACAGTTATTTAACATTCCTATACCTAAAGAAGTGAGAACCACGATAAGTCCAGCAACCATCTGACACCATACAACGCTATTACAATATTATTGACTATATTCCCTGTGCTGTATACCATATTCCCATGACTCTTTTATTTTATACCCGGAAGTCTGAACCTCTTATTCCTTTTCACCTTCCCTCTCTTTTTTAAAATTTATCAATTACAGTTAACATTCAATATTATGTTAGTTTCAGGTGTATAGCATAGCAGTTAGACAATTACATAATTTACAAAGTGATCCCCCTAACTAGTCTATTAGGGTTTATTGTTGCTTTAACAAATTACCACAAACTAGCAGCTTTAAACATTATCTTACGGTCTGTAGGTCAGAAATCAAGGTGTTGGCTATATTCTTCTCTGGGGACATTAGGGGAATACATTTCCTTGTTCATTTAGTTTGCTGGCAGAATTCAGTTCTTGCCTTTTATGATTTTCGGAGGATCCAAGTTTCCTCCCGACATTATTTTCTCACTTCCTGAAGAATTTTATTTAGCATTTGTTATGCCATTATGATGGCAGTGAGTCTTCTTGGTTTTCTTTTACATGAAAATATGTTTAATTTGCCTTCTTTCTTGAAGGAAAATATCCTATCTAAGTAAAGCTATCCTAGAACCCTAGTTTGATACTTTAAAAGACTGTTTCCAGCACTATAAAGAGATTTTCTGACTCTTCAAGGTTTCTGATGCGAAATGAGCCATTAGCTGGATCAGTCATCCCTTATATGTACTTACATTTTGTTTCTTATGCTTTCAAGAGTTGCTTCTTGTCTTTGGCTTTCCGTGTTTTGACTATGATGCACCTCATCACAGGTGCTTTGTGTTTATTCTGCTTGACGTTTATTTAGTATCTTTTTAAAAAAAATTTTATATCATCAAATTGGAAATTTTCCAACCTATTTTTTCAAATGTTTTTCTGCCCATTTTTTTCTCTTCTCTTGGCACTTCAATTATATCTATCTATCTATCTATCTATCTATCTATCTATCTATCTATCTATCTATCTATCTCAGACCATTTGATATCATCTAATCAGTTTCTGAGACTTGTTTTCTCCTCAGTCTATCATCTCCCTATTACTTGCCTTGGATAATTTCCTATTTCTTTACTGATATTTCCATTGACCAAAAAAAAAAAAAAAAACAAAAAAACTGTGTTTTACTTAATTGGTGATAATTATAAGAGCTATTTTAAAATCCCCGTATTTTAGTATCAGCATTTGTTCATGTCTAGGTCAGACGTGATTGATTTTCTTCTCCCCTAACAATACATTCTATTATCTTAGTTTTTCTTATGTTGGATAATCCTGAATTATATTCAAGGTATTATAAATGTTAAGTTGTGGAGATTCTGGAGTGTTATTTTTCTGTGCTTCCAGATACTGTTATTTTTCTGTAATTCTGGATTCTGTTATTTTTCTGAGTTATTTTTTTTCCCCAGCAGGTAATTGGGTTAGCTATATTTGAGCCACAAGCTCTGTTGCATTGGGTAAAAGATCTGGTCTCGATTCAGATCTTTGGTCTTTAATTCAGCTGCTTTGAGTCTCTTCTGCTTTGAGCATACGCAGGTTCAGTTGGTGATATGGACAGAAGAGTTTGGATATCCCTCTGTGATTTTTATCACTTCAGAACTCCCATGATTTCTTCAGTGCTTGACATCATCTGTCCCCAGACTAGAAAGAGTATGAATTTCTCCATGCGAGCCCCTCTCACCATGCGTGGACTATGTGGGCTGCTTCTAGTCCCTGATTAAAGGTGGAGACATACATAAAGGTGCGGAGCTCACCATCCTCCCCACTTCACGGAAGTGTACTTTCCATAAGACTCTGTTCTGTTTATCCTCCTATATTTTTCTTCACATAGTCGCTTTTTGTATTATAGCCAGATTTCATAGTTGTTTTCTGAAGAGCTGTCCATCTGATAGACTAAGTCTGTCCTATTTGGAAGTAGAAGTTCCAGTGTAATCTGGGCCTGGACTGTAAACGACACAGTGGTCGTCATTTGCTCTCTTTTTATTTGCCTCTCAGAAAAGAGGCAATATCCTCAGGGACGTGGGCTCTTCACACACTCTGCGATCCCTCTATGCAAAGAGGACATGGATACCACAAGCTAGTGGGTTTACTCTTGAGACTGAAGCACAACTTCTACAAGTACAAAAATATTCTAGCTGATACTCTTTTTACCTGCTTAGTGGTAAGAATGTATCCTTATTCATTCAGTTATTCATTCCTCATTTAAGACATATCGAGTGTCTACTAAGTGCCTGGCTCAATGGTGTATTTTGGGTTATGGCAGTGAACAGTATTTACGTGGTTTCTGCTAAGGCATAGTTTCTGTTCTACCAGTAAAGACATTATCGTAAAATGTGATACAAGATATGATAGAGTGCAGATGTTACAGAAACCCACTTAAAGGATGTACAGTTTAGCCAAGGTGTCTAGCAATGTCTCTAAACTGAGGTGATGTACAAGTCGATACATGAAGGATAACTTGGAATTATCCAAGTGAAGGAGAAGAGGAAAGAACATTATGTGCAAAGGCCCTGAGGAAAGTTAAGATATGGAAGAGTCAGGATATAAAAAATTTAGAGTGGCTGTAGCATAGAGTGTGAGGAAAAAGATCATTCAATATGTGGAGTTGAAAGGACTGGGGGTGAGGGGGCGGGCCATGTTGTCAGCTATGCATGCTGGATCGACCCCTGCTCTCTGCACTGAAGGCCAACATGTATGGATTACGTCAGTGGTTCACCTGCCTTTGGTTTCTGGGTGTTTTGCCAATGAGGCTCCCAGGCAGTAGACTGGAAGAAGGGAGGAGAGTGAAATCAGTGCATTTATTTTCCTACTGTCCTGCCTATGGAAGCACCTTGAAGTAACTTTATTCCATAGCTTTATTCAAAGTCTCTCCTACTCTCAAGAAGGCTTCTACCTGATTTTCTCCTTTTCTCTTTTTAGCCTAGAGGTGACAACAATCCAGACTTCTATACTATCTGCAACATCAGAAATGCAGAACTGCTATTGGTATTATTGAGTGAGGGATTTGTTATAGAAATAAGAATTTACATAATTGTGGGATAGGTAAATAAAAAAAAGAAAGGAGAATTGGAGCATCAGAGAAGGCATAAATTGGTTCTTCTGAAGCACTGGTAAAGGTGGAAAAATTGGAGCTTGATGGGCAATCTGGGAAGCTAGTCACAGTCAGGTGCTGGATTGGAATGACAAAGGAAAGTTGGGGGAGAAGTCTGCATCTAACGGTGAGCCAGGGGTTGCTATTGGTCAGCAGGGTCAGCAATTGGGAAGAGCCGACAAGAGGCAAGGCCAAGCTGGAACCCATCTGCAGCTCTGTATCTGTCCTTTACCACTCTAAAACAGTTACCACTGAATTATACTAGCCACTGCCTCACTGCTGCCTTCCAAATATAAAATTTCCCCTCTGGTCAATTCAAATCCAGAGCCATACAGCAAAAGAGAATTTGGAAAGTGTGGTTGTAGCTTAGCCTTATTGACACTGTACAATCCCCTCACACTATTCCATATGGTTTCCCTATAGCACACCCACAACTTTCTAAATAAGCCCTTTGTAAAATCCATCTGAAATGATACTAATTTGAGTGCTATATTTTTCTCATTAGGACCCTGGTTGGTACATTATTTAAAAGTGCTTGGGTTTATCCTCAGGAAAATCAAAAACCATTGGATTTCAAGCAGGGCAATAATGGAACAGATTTGTATGTTGAGGGTTTATTTTAGATGTAGTGTACAAAGTATGACAGAGGCTTAAAGTTGTGTCGGCTATGCATATAATGGAAAAAAAAAAAATCAGAGTCAAGATTAAGACCATTAGGAATCTCTTGCAGTTATCCATGTGAGTGGTGATGGAGGAAAATGGACAGACTTAAAAGATGGTGATATCAGGCAGAATGAGTGGATTTGATGGCTAATGAGAGAGAGGTGTTTTCTGTGCAAACATAATAAGTACCACCAAGGGATACACAGTTATTGTCACATCTACTAGAAACATCGGAAATACAAGGTAATATTGATGAAAACTACAGTTCTAGAAAAGTGGGCATAATTTAAATATAGTGTGCAAAAATGTAACTTCTCATGTATTCTTTATAACCCCCCTGTCAACTGTAGGTAGAAGAGAAAGTGAAACTTGCCTATTTGAGGTAACTTTCTTCTGGCTGTAATCAGCCTATTTTAGTTTAACTTAACATCCTTTGGTCAACAGCCTCTCTAGGTGTCTTCATGTCTTTCCTTTATGAGCTTCCCTTCTGGAGAAAACTTATGGACAGCATTATCACAGTGGTAAGGGTGGGACACCTGGGGGACACGTTGATTTTTCTCCACTAGCACCAGCCGAACTTGACTGCAGCCACTGCAGCAAAGCCTGAGTTTGTATAACTTCTAGCACGCTCTTTTGGCACAAACAAGGCATGATGGCTTTCCTCACTCACTGTTCCTGACAGCATAGTTGAACCTCTGAAGCCTGGCTGCAGCACTGTTTAATCAAGCATTTGGATGTTCTCTTTGTGTCTCTCCTCCAGTGCTACTTTTGTCTCTTGTTATAATAAACGGTCATCCACATCCACCCATCAATTCTTTTAATGGAGGATCAGAGAAACTGGGGTTCAGTCTTGCAGGACCATCTATCCAGACCCATTTCTGTCCTTACAGCTCTCACTCATGTGCCATATTGAAGCAGTAAGGAAGTACGCCCCCAGCTTGAAAATCTGACAGTTCTCCAGATTTTTTCTCAACAATGTGTCTGTCTGAAGAACCACCAGGAATCATCATTTCCCTAATCTTCCCCCGCCCCCATATCTCTTTCCAATTCAAAAGTCAAAAACTTTCTACTTTTCTTCTTCCTGTCAGATGGGAACTTTTCCTTTTGTTATATTATCTTCCCTTTCAAAAGTTACACACACACACACACACACACACACCACCACCACCACCACCACCCCCCTCAACCAAATTTGGAGTTTAAATATATAAAGGGGTGCTCTTGACATGGCCTAACTTTCAAGATCAGTGTGGATTGAGGAAATTAAATTTGCAACCAAAAGTTGAGAATTACTGTCTTTGTTTTAAACTATATCAGTCTTTGCACTGAAGCAAGGAGTGTCTTTGGGTCAATGGCTGAGGTTTTTAAAAGGCAAGGGAAATAATGTATGAGGTTGATCTATAGGAAGTGAATAGAATCAGTTCCCCATTCAGGATGCTGGTTGTAATCTGTCACGTGGCATTACAAGTCAAAAGCTTGTGGCAATCTGTAGAAAATTGGAGTTGAAATGATGGATAAATAAAGGGGTCTCACCTTTATAGTGGTGTTAGTACACCCAGTACTACATATTTTATTTAAATTTAAATATCTTCTTTTACTGATCATAGCAAATAGATCGCTTTTTGCTTTGCTCTCCAACTCATGTGAAATGGAGACAGAAGAAGTTTTTACATTCTATTTTGATATTCCCTGACCTTGAGCTCTCCCCTTGTCCTAGAAGGAAGTCATAAAGCAAAAAAAAGTTATAGAAGGAAAAGCAATAAACCTCCCAAGGTATTGAATTAAAACAGTTATATAATTCAATGGGGAAAGTGTTGCTGCATTTAGAAAACAGCATTTATTTTTTTTAATATCTTTTCTCAATTCTTTTTTTAAAATTAAATTTATTGGGGTAACATTGGTTAATAAGATAGATCTCAGATGTGGTGAGCACATAATCTTTATTTATTTCAAAACTTTGATGTGAAGGCTGGTATGTTCAGGCAGGAGGTGTGTGTTTCTCTTTTGAGTTGCCATTTGCATGACACACAAAGCAATAGTGCAGAGGAGAGGAGACTGACAATAAAGCCAAATTTTGAAAACATTAACATTTGGATATTCCTCCTTTCACCTACACTGAAGTTTTTTTCTTATTAACATTTAATGATTTGAAGGTTTACTGGTTCTTTTGTCACTCTAGAATTTAATCTAATTGAATTGAAATATTTAAATATGCCAGAAACACCTCTGAATGAACACAGCTAAGGGGTAGAGGGAGGATAGAGGAAGCTCATTTCATTTTGGAAGAAGTAAGGTGCCCTAGGATATTAAAATACATTATTCCAAAGATTTTAGAAGGCTGTCCATTTGTTCTTTGTGATTCTGACATTAGTTAAGACTTCCAATTTCTGAAGCCTTTCAGGAAAAGAGGTGCCTTTAAAGCAATTGGTCTTTGTGACTTAGAGTGGGACCTCTGATGGCTCAAACTAAGAATGAAGGAAGACACTGGAATCTTCAATTGAATTATATGTTGAGTACGGTGATGTCCAAGGGCTGGGTTAGCACTGATAAAAAATGTATCCCCCAACATACTTGTCTAAGGAAAAGATTGCCTACTATGATTATTATTTTCACTGGCTTGTCTCAGACATTACTGTCATCTCTGTAACACTTTGTCCCCAACTTATTTTTAAAAAACAGTGTAGATTAAAAGAAATTAAGATACCTTGGGAAAGTTCAAAGCCATTGCTTTATAGGAAGGACAAAAGTCAATAAGAAGGTAAGTTTTAGGAAACGTGAGACAAGATTTTGACAAGCAGCTATGGTGAGCCATTTAGTACAAAAATATACTAAAACATTATTGAAATCACATTTCTAAGACTACCTTGGGATTACAAAATTTTTCTTCAGGTTAGAGCACACATTTCTAAATATAGGGGACAGCCCATTACACTGTTAGGATAAAAGATTAATGCCAGCTGTGAGGTAGTTGCTTGGGGCAACTGTCAAAATTGCTTACCCAAGCAGTCCCTTTTTCAGGTTCCTGTGATTTAATAAAAATATCAACACTACATTGCATAGAGTGCGAATGAGAGTGGACTGGAGAGAGGATTGAATGTCTCTCTCTCCCTTCTTTGCCACCTGTCAACCATAACAGCCTGTGTTTGATGACACATTCCGATAGGCAGCAGTGGCAGTAGCCGAGGTAATAAACAGTGCTGTGGTATTCTACAAGATAGCAGAAACTTAAGCACACCCAATTTCATATATGGGAATGCATTTAGTCGTTCCTCTCTTTTGCTTGAATGACTTTTTCATATTTGTAGGCAGGTACGACATCCCCATTATGTTTACATCCCAGTAGTAACTCATCATTTCAAACTAGTTGACAGGGAGAAAATATTTTCAAATCCTAAAATGTGTCCTGTCTTTCAATTGTGTTACGCAACTGAAGAACATTGTTGCCTTAAATGTGAGAATTTGTCTAATACATATGTTAAATTTTCAAAATCATACTAGTATTCTAGTATGATGGAGTTCTACCACATGCTCAATACCACGTTTCGTTTATTTTTAGATAGTGAAATTATCCCTTTAAGGACAAAAGAAATTGTCCTAGTGAGAAGAAAGAATGAATGGACAGTTAGGGGCCAGGAGAGCATCAGAGAGGAAGATGCATGGGGTTGAGAACATGTTTTCTGGACAGTTTTAATTTGTAGGCTTTTCAGTTGCTGATCAATTAGAAGAGTCCTGTGGAGACTAAAAACACTGTATGACATATAATTAAAGCTAATTTGTTTATGTTAAGGAAATAAAGAATAATTATAGACAAAGCTAACGCACAGCTATTATAAGCTTAATTAGATGGTTCTTGTGACATTTTTCAAATGATTTGTCCATTGGCACTGTGCTGACGGAAGTGGCTTGTGTGGTCAGACGACCATTTCATTGTTCTTTACTGTTGTTGCAGTTGTGTTAACACAATCCTAGAGAAAGATGTGCTCTGTTCTGAGAAGACCATGTGTTTCCTTCATTATTAAGTCCTCTTTCTTCATAAATAATCAGAGATGCCATATTCTTCCTCATTCTTCTCAGGTTGGAAAATGTGCTTTAATATAAACCTAGAAAAATATAATTTTAGCTTATTCATCAAATATGTCCACTTGGTCCCCTTCCTCATCATTTTAATACCAAATATTAGGATGACCCGTGAGTCAGTTAAACTGCTTTGGATCTTAATGATCATAGGCTCTTTGAGTTGTATCCATTAATTAAATACTCTTTCATGGCCTCTGGCTTACTTGTGGCTTCTATTGCTAAATGGCTGCTGTGCACTGATCTATTTGGAATATATTTGGAATACGCCAGCTGCCACCAACTTCTGATTATGTCTAAAGTTTGTACATTCAAAACTCTGAACATAAGGTGTGTTACTGGGTGAGTTAGACACTTTTGACTCTGTTGGAAAAATCTGCCATGCCAGTCACTTCAGATGCTACTGGCCACAGAGCGATTGGCTGCTTGTTCTACTCTGCTCTGACTCGGATGGCTGGGTCACATGGTCAGTCTACCTTTTAAGGAGCTCTGAAAAGGCACATTGAGCATAATAGACTCCTTGACATGCACAGGAATGTAAAATCTTGAATCAAATAATAGCTGCCACAACTGAATATTTGCCATGTTTTAGATCCTGGACTGAATGCATCCTATATTTTGAAATATAACAGTCCTAGGATAAAGTATTATAAACAAGGAAATTTGCCTGAGGTTAAATATGTCCAGCAGTATACTTCTTGAACTACATCCAGGTAATTCTAATATTAACTTCCTTGCCTACTATACTGTACTGTATCTGAGGTTATGGGAAAGACTAGAGCTAAGAGGTTTTGCTATCAATTTGCTACATATATCAAACTATGTAAGTTTTCTCATCTGGAAGAATTTGCCATGATTGGGCAATGATACAGATTCTGTCTTAAAAGAAAATGGTATGAGGATTGAATGAGAGATTTATGTAAAGCTCCTAATAGTTCTTGACACAAAATAGATCCTTAGTACATTATTATTGTTGGCTTGTTAATCTCCCACCTCCAGGTAAAATTCCCTGATGCACAGATTAGTTACTTTCCAAAGGCAAAACAAATGCAACTATTCCCAGTGAAATTTTGTTTTAAATGGCTTATTGTCATTTTATCATTGATTTTTTTTTTTCTTTCTCTGCTCTTTTCCAAGTAAGGGCCTTTATACATATATAGTTGTGATAGCCTGCTGAAATGTGAAAGGGTTAAAGGATAATTAAAACCTGAAACTGGACAAAGGAAGTCTATACCTTAGGCCTAGTTTCTGGAGCCCCTAACTGCATTCTGTTAATCATGAAACTTGATTCTAGTATGATGACAAAAATCAGGTTTTCTGTTTTTACCATTCCTATTTGTGGACATACTTAAAGATAAAAGTTAGCGTATGAGCTCATAACAATGAGCTCATACGCTAACTGCCAATTTTAGCCTGTGTAACCCTGCTTGCTTGTGTGGCATGAAAAATAATCAATTGTATATAAGCTGAAAATTACTGTTTGGCCATCGCCCATGAGAATACTGGCTATTGCCCATGGGAACATAGGCAATCACCCATAGGAACATAATATTCTAACAACAAGCTTTCTGCTTCTGTACTCCCCACTTGCACACCTGACCAGTGGGTTGACAGGTAGTGAATAGAGAAATAGACCTTTGTGTTTAAGAAAGAATGAAGAATGGGATTTAGGGCTTAAAAACCTTGTATCTTGGCATTTCGGGGCTGCTTCTTTGTACAGGACAGCCGCCGGCTAATAAACAGCCTTTGAGAGCATACTTGGTTTGGTCTATTCTATACAGGCCACAACATAGTTGTGTGCCTCTTCATATAATGACACATCACTAGGATAAAGGAGGAGGGACTCTATAAAGTGCTTATTTGGACAAAAGAACTTTTATCTTTAAGTATGTCCACATATAGGAATGGTAAAAACAGAAAACCTGATTTTTGTCATAGGAAATAAATCATTAACTATTCTTCCAATCAGTATTGATTAATATACTTGACATGTGCTAAATGCCAGAAGCACATTCAGACACTAATGTGTAATCTGTTGTTTTAATGTGAAATCTTATTAGATTTTAATGCACATAACCCTCAGCTTATCTTAAACATAAGCTGGCTGACTGGTTAATTATTTCTAGCTCATTGTTTTTATACATGGTCCCAACTCAGGGACTCATCACCAGTAATTCACAAATTGAAATTACATGACATATAGTATACTATGGGTGATTTGTAGCATCTTTCTCCATCAGTCACAAAGTATGTGATAAAAAATATTAGCCATGTACAGCAAGTGCTGACTTAGGTATTTTTGCATTTTGATGACTACAGATAATTTGCCTAAAAAGACATGTTTTTATTCTAATTATTCATGCTTCCAGTTTCAAGGAGTCAGTCTTTTTTAAAGGGATATACTTGAAGCCTGAGGAACTAGTCTACATATTTATCCAAGTATAATAAGGCTTTAGAATATGTTAAGAATCAACACACATCCACTTTAAGATGTTATTGACTTGCTATTTAAAATATGAACTTTTTTTTTTAGTATGTCCAGGGATACATTTTTTCTTAAAGCAGTTCTGCTTATCTGTAAAATGTGCATTTTGGGCATGATATCAAGGTTTGAGTTAGTTGCTTCTACTTATTAAAATGGAAAACTGATTCATATCTTGGTTTGCATCAAATAATCCAATGTTTCATTTAGCTAGGACTGAGATTTATATCAGTGAGAACACTCTGAAAAGGGTGGTTTTGATTAGACCCCAAGAGGAAAAACACTTCAGGATCTGTGTGTGTATGTTTACACTTACATTTGCATCTATATTAAAAGTCATAGGTTCCCATGTCGTTCTTGTTTCTTAAAGTACAAGGGGTTCCGTAATCATGGAACCTCTCTTTTTATACAGGAATTAGAACCAAAGAGTAAAGATACAACAAGTGGCAAAATCTCACTAAAATATTTCACATTAACTACATTGTTAAAACAGGACTTTATGAAATTTACATTTTGCTAAATGCTGTCATAAAAGGGCTAAAAGAAAGCTTCAATTTCTGTTAAATTGTATTTAAAACAAACATTGGCTGAGATAATTTGTAATGGTTTAAAATATGCATTTGATTTGCTTATTTCTTGATATTTATAATTTTTTCAGCTTTATTGAGGATAATTGACAAAATTATAAGATGTCTGAAGTGTACATCTTGATGATTTGATATATACATATATTTTGAAAGGATTCACACATCTAGTTAATTACCATATCCATCACCTCACATATTTATATACATATATAAATATATATGTGTGAGAACATTTAAGTTCTGCATGAATATAAGTTTAAAAATAAAATAGTAGTAATAGGATATTATTCAGGAATGAGAACGACTGATCTACGCCAACTTGCAACAATAGAGAAAATCCTTTCAGTTGGAATATTTGAGGGCTTCAGTTCTGAGAACTTTGCTTTAAACATTTCTTCTCCTTTATTTTTTCTGTCCTCTCCTTTTGGAAATCTTAGCACTCTGATGATGGACTTTCTAAACTGATCCTCCAATTATTATTATTATTTTTTTTTCTATTATGTATCTTTTTGTCTTTGTTAACCTGTTAGATTCCCTTGACTTTATCTTCCAACCCTTTCATTAAGCTCAAGTTAAATGTCACATATCTAATCTCCAAAGTCTCTTTCATATTCTCTGATTTCCCTATTTAGTGGCATTTTATTAACAAGAGGATATTAATAACAAAACTATGAAAGATTCTCCTGTATTGCTATTTTTCTTCCTTTTTTTCCCCGTTTGTCTGTTTTACTCTGTTTTTCATGTTAGAAGCTTTTTATGACTTTTATGACTTTTGTGACAGAGTTTGTCAATTAATGGGCTTCAAAATAGAGAATTTAGATGACTGGCTTGGCTTTTGGTGAAAAAACTCTTTAAATATAAAACTTCTCTATAGGTATCTCAATTTTTTTCTAAAGAAAAGAACCTTCTAATCTGTCTGGCTGCAGGTGTCCCTGGAACTGGGTGAAGGAAGGTGGCTGGTGATGGGTAGGGAGCTGGGACCTGGGGAGGCCTCATCATGCATTCTAGAGAATTTCATATATTCTTTCTCTCATCAGTTGGGATCCTCAACCCCACACTCACCTTTGCCTGTTGTCTCTGATTCTGGAGCCTCTACTGTTCAGTTCTCCGGATCCATATTTAATCATTTCCTACAAGAGTAAGGGAGGGATAGTTGCTTCTTGCTTTGGAGTGGGTGTGGGGATATCGAGTCTAACCAGACTTTCAAATAATATCTGCAACCAGCCCTTTGTGTCATCCCTGACTTCTATATGTCTGGTGGTGATTCCAAATCCTGAGCTCTGTGATTGGGATGAATCAACTTGCTTCTCCTTATGTACAGCTGCAGACAGTATAATTTCACCTAAGTCAATTATTCTTCTCTCCATTTGCCATCTTGCAAAATTTGGTGACCCCTCTTATCTGTTGTTATCTACTCTCTAGTTCTCTTTTTCCTTTTGGATTTATACCTTTAGTTCCTCTACTGTAATTTCAGTGAAGTTTCTGAAGTAAGCAGAGAGAATCATTTATACAATCTACTATGTTTAACAGACTATCTCTGATAGTTTTTACTGGTCTATGAAAGTATCTACATTGCTTCTAGAGAGTTAAGTCTGAATTACAGTATTAAAATTCCATAGTTTTCCTTCCCATCTTATGATAAATATTTTCACTCATTTTTTTGATTTTCAGAAGATGGTTTCCTAAATGTCCCCAAGTCACTCCTACGTAGATTTCCCCCAATTGGCTGTTGATAAGACTTACATTCCCATCCTCTGCTGTCTTGAATGTCATCCTCATGTCTAAATAGGCCAGTTTCAACCATCTTTCATGTCAAATGGCAGGGAAGGAGGCTTTGTGTGTTACTCACACACTTAGTGTAATTAAAGCCACAAAATGGCACAGAAACTTATTTCCTGGCCATATAGGATCAACATATTCCCCAATTTTATGTGGTATCAGTGGAGCTGGGGAGGAGGAAAGTAGTTCGTATGCTTTGTAGAGATGTAGGTTATGTCGAAAGAGCATAATGAAAAGAAAGGTTCCTTTAATATCTGGAAGGGTAGGCCCACAATCGACATCTCTAAGTTCTTTTTCTTTTTGCTTTGTTGCATATTCATGCATCCATTCTCTATTTCTAAACAATCATCTCTAAAGTCATTTAGGGTGTGTTTTAATTTTTTTTATATTGAAAGTTTGCTCATGTTTCTTAGCAATGGGTAAGCCTACGCTGGCATGTAAACTAGCCAAAACTGCACATTAATGTCTATTATATAACCCTTTCTACTTCCTTACTGGTATTACTGGGTTTCTTGGGTATGAGGAGATCTTATCTATATTTTACATGTCTTTTCTTCAAAAGACAGGCATTAACCCATATACAATGCATTTATAATGAGCTAGAGGTTCACAATTCAAGACAATCATTCAGGTGTTTTGGGGAGAAGGAGCAACGATTTTAGTGTTCATGACATGAACAAACTCTAATTAAACTGAACATTTTTCTG
>NW_006431912.1:3987044-4011313 GCF_000325575.1 Pteropus alecto
CATAACTCAAGTACTTCTTGAGTTCCACGGCTGTGTCTAATTTTTCCTTATATTCCTCAAACCTTGAACATAATAAATGCTCAATAAATAATTGTTGAATAAATGAAAGAGCAAATATTAGTGAGATGAATCCTGCTTCTTCCTGATACCAGCTTTATAGGAACTCACACAAGGCTTAGATAAAGATGATAGTTTTGGGTTCTGTCCCAACACAGGTCATGACTCAGGGCTTTCTGGTCTACTAGATGGCTACGAGGCCCTTGCCTTATGATCCATAGGGCAGTTTTTGCTGTGCTGTCAGTCATTTTTCCCCTTCATGTGCAGCCATGCTCCTATAATTTCGTCAAGTGACACTTTCTCATTGTCCACATTAAATGCTCTGGTTGGCCAACATCTATCTATACTTTAAACTGCTAGCTGTCCCAAATGATGAATTAAGATAGAATTAAAATACGCTTTAGAAAGTTCATTATTTTAATCATTGCATCTTGTTGTTTCTGTTTTATTTCGCTAATGCGATTAGATGGTTCTTATACCCTCAGGCTGTTTTAATGAGGGCCACATTTTTAGAAACTCAAGTCAATAAACGGAGAAATTGTCTTTTCATAGTTCTACATCAGGTTAAATGTCACTGGAAGTTCAGTTCTTGCAGGAAGTAAATGAGATGTTCTGATCTCTGGGCATAAAAATCAAGGATGAGGATTGTCTCTTCACTGAGACTCCCTATGTGGGGAGTCTTCCTGGGAAACAGGAGTGTAGGAAACAGCAATGGCTTTTATTGGGAGCACCCTCATTCCTTCCCCCACCCCAGTCAGCATGTTGCCTGGTCACAGCGTGTCCTCAACTTGTGTATAAGACACAATTTAGTCCCTATTAGCTCTGAGTGGGGAACCATCCTTGGAATAAGAAGTCATGATATTTTGCTTTCAGCCCAAATCTCCTACCAACTTCTCTCTCTTGCTCACTCTTTAAAATGTATTATTACATTATCATTACTACTATTTTACTATTTAGAGGAAAATATTCATGGTTATTTTTATACTAATTGAATTATAACTCCATCTGATACACTATTGAGAATCCTTGCCATATTTTTTCTGTCATTCTTTCACATACAAAATGAGAGTGGAAGCATTATCCATTCAAAGTCAAACAGGAATATCGAAGATCCAGAAATTACCCATCTCCTGTCATTTTCTGTAACCCAGAAGAATTGTTTGTGTCTCTTTACAAATACTTCAAATTTTAATTTGCAGAGCTAAATTAGGTGAGTGAGGATTGACTGGAGAGAAAAGGTTGCCTGGGAAAATTCCTTAAGGAACCAACACTGGAAATACTCTCATGGCAGCAGATTGTGGGCATATCTAGCACCACCTTGTACTTGATATTATCACTCCCTATGTGGCCCTCATGTTAAATGTCACATTCGTAGTTTTTCACATTGTTCTCTGTTTTAGATTTGACTTAGTCACTCTGTGACACTCTTAATGCTACAGAACAAAACTTTCCAATATCTTTATAGCAGTTAACTAAGGAATAAAATGAAGGTTTAACCCAAACAATAATGTGTGTTCATGCAGACGGTTGGATTATACGTATGTTTGTGTACAAACCAATTAAGGTAAGTGAAGGAATTTGGAGTCTGCTTCAAAGTCTTGAAAGCTTTTCTCAGAGCTATCATTATTTTCATTGTGGCTCATTTTGACTTTCCTCATTTTGAATTGTACATTTCAGGTAAGTCTAATTCCTACATGTGTCCCTGCAGTTCCATTTAATCGTCAAAAGGTAGCTTAAATGGGTGGCTACTTCTCCTTTGAAATTGCCTAACTTTCCAAATAGATATGAGCTTTTGAAATAATTTGTGGACTTCTAAAAGCATGTGTTTTATATGTAAACTGCTAATGAAAAGCACTGACACACAGGCCGGAGCAGAGTGCTGCCCCTGAGTTCACTGACGTCAGGAGAGAAGGTAAAGGATATTGTAGCACAGCCTTTATTTCAGTAACTTGATTGCAGCTCCAAGGAGATGTGATCATTATCACTATGTCTTCTATGAATTATAAAAAGAAAAGAGCAAAATAAGACTCTCTTTTTAAATGTTGAGTAATAGCTAATCTTTTTCACCATAACTTTTTGAAAAGTATGGTTTTTGTTTCTCTTCAAGGCATGAAGTGCCCTCTATATTGCTTTGTTACAAGCTTTTCCTTGTCTCATTACTTGGAGTGGAAATATACGTATTACCAGCCATTAGCAGTGCTTCTGAGAAAGCATTTTAGAAATAGAGGTTGGTAAGTTAGTAATTAAAGTTAGTAATTAAAACTGGAATCTCTGACCTTATAGCATGTGTCTATTTCAATTTAGGGTTAAGAAACGGTGTTGTCAGGTCACTACACACCTTTCTTTGCTCCTCTGGTCTTTATGATAGAGAATCCTTTAGAATGGAGACAATATACCTTAGACTTTTCATGAAAGTTTTCTTCCATGTTTAATTAAGGAGAATGATAGGAAAATATAATAGGACTAGTATTGTTAGATTCTTCCTCTTTTATAATTTTACCCTTTTAAAAATTTTATGCCTGGTTTAGAGACCATATATGTTGTACATCTTATCCTTACAGTATGACATTGCGTGCAGCATGTTCTCAGTAAATACTTGCCGAATGATGAAGAAAATGAGAGATGATCACAGAGATTCTGCCTGTAAAGACCAACGCGTGTTAAGAATCTTACTGTTCTAATCTTCAGATTTTCTTCCTTCTGCATTTTAGCTAAAACAAACTGCTTAGTCTTCCTTAAATATATCTTGTTTTTTCCTGCTTCTGTCTTGTCTTTTACTTACAACGCTCTTGCTTTCAGGCTCTAGAAATCCTACTTTCCTTCAAGACCTAGCTCAGAAATTCTATCAGGGTCTGTAGCCAGACCACTTTGATATTTGTCATTTCAACTGCTTAGAGGAGCCAAAGCCTGAGGGGAGTCAGTTAGGCTGGGAAAGTTCTTGATGATACAATGGAGAGTTCTCTGTGGGTTCCATTTAGGGCTGTGTTTGAGGGACCCAGTGACTAGAAAGTGAAAATAATTCTTCCTAAGGTAGGATCTCCATCAAGATTTTAAAAACACTTTATTGAACTATAATATACATACCATCAGTTTCACCCATGGTAAATGTACAATTCAATGAGTTTTAGTAATTTGTAGAGTTGAATAACCCTCAGTACAATCCAGTTTTAGAACATTTCCATCACCCCAGAGATCCCTCCTGTCCATTTATTGTTAAGCCCTACTACCCCCTCCAAACTCAGGCAATCATTGAGTTTTCTGTTTTAAAATATTTGCCTTTTCTCAATATTTTATATAAAGGGATTAAAAAATATGTGGTCTTTATATATGGCTTCTTACACTAGCATGATGTTTTTGAGGTTCATTTATGTTGCAGTACAGTTCATTTTAATTGCCAAAAAGTATTCTGCAGAATGAATATATCACATTTTGTGTATCCATTTACCCATTCACCAGTTGATGAATAGTTGGATTATTTCAGTTTTGGGTTGTTATGAATAATGTTGCTATGAATACTTGTATAAAAGTATTTGTATACATTTTCATTTTTTCTCAGGTATTGAAATTGCTGGGTCGTATTAAGTTTATATTTAACTTTTAAAGAAGCTGCTTGTTATTATTTTGCTGTGTAACAACTAACTACAAACTTAGTTTCTTAAAACAAACACCTTTTATTATAGTTTTTGTGGGTCAGGAGTCTGTGTATGGTTGAGGTGGATCCTCTGGCTCAAGGTCTCACATAAGTCAAGGTACAGTCAAGATGCAGGTTATGATCTTCTTTCCTTTTAAAAAAATATTTAATTTAAAAATTTTCAATTACAGATGACATACAATATTATATTGGGTTCTGGCTATGGTCTTTCTCAACTCTCAGCTGGGGAAGAATCTATGTTCAAGGTTGTTGGACTGATGGTCCCAGTTTCTTACTGTCTGTTGGCCAGAGGTTACTTTTAATTCCTTGCCATGTGGGATTCCCTGAAGGATAGCTCACAACATACTAGCTTACTTCATCAAAGTCAGCAAGGGGGAGAGTCTACTAGTGATACTGTAGTTACAATCTTATGAAATGTAATCATGAAGGTAACTTTCTTTTGTCATATTCTATGGGTAAGCAAGTCATATGTCATACCTAGACTCAAGGGGTGGTTATTACAAAAGGTGTGACTACTAGGAGGTGGGAATTATTGGGGACCATTACAGAATCTGTATGCCATACCTCTAAACTGTTTTCTAATGTGCTTGTAACATTTGCTATTACCATTGACAAAGTGTGAGCATCCTAGTTTTTCCTCATCCTCACTGACACCTATTGTAGTTGGTCTTTTTGATTATAGCCATTCTAGTGGGTGTGAAGTGGTCTCTCAGTGTGCTTTAATTTGCGTTTCCTTAATAGTTTATAATGCTGGCCATCTGTTCACGTGCTTATTTGCCATTATTATGTCTTTGGTGAAATGTCACTCAGATCTTCCCCCATTTTTAATTGGGTTCTTTATGTTTTAATTATTTAGTTATAAGAGTTTTTTTTAAATATATTCTGGATACAAGTTCTTTATCAGATATGCGATTCGCAAATATATTTTCCCAGTTTGGTTTTTCTTTTCGTTTTCTTAATGATATATTTTGAAGTAAAAAGTTATCAATTTTGATGAAATTCATTTACCAATAGTCTTTTATAGATCATGCTTTGGTGTCACATCTAAGAGCTTGTTGCCTGATATAAGTTCTTAGGGATTTTTCAGTGTTTTCCTCTAATCGTTTTATAGTTTTAGCTTTTACATTTAGGTGTATAACCCATTGTGTGTTAGTGTTTGCGTATGGTGCAATGTAAGGGTCTAAATTCATTTCTGATATTACTAATTTGTGTCTTCTCTTTTTTCCTTTGTCAGTCTATCTTAAAATGTGTTAATTTTATTCATCTCTTCAAAGAAAATTAGTTTTATTGATTTTTATTTGTTGTTTTATTCTATTTAATTTATTTGGTCACTAATCTTTAGTGCTTCCTTTTTATGTTTACTTTTTTTTTGTAGTTTCTTAAGGTGAAATCTTAGGTTATTGACTTTTGAACCCGCTACTTTCCTAATTTAGGAGTTTAAAGCTATCTGTCCCTCTCTAAGCACTGCTTTGGTTGCATCTGCAAATTTTTATCAGTTGTATTTTCATTTTTATTTAATTCCAAAATATTTTCTAATTCTACTTGTGATTTCTTCTTTGACCTCTATGTTATTTATAATTGTCTTGTTTGATTTCTAAATATTTGGAGATTTCCCAAATTTCTTTCTATTGCTTCTTTTTAATTTACTTTTGTTGTGGTTGGTGAATATACTTTGTATTATTTCATTCATTTTAAATTTATTGAGACTTTATTACGAACTAACACGTGCCCATACTAGAGAAAGATACATGTTCACTAGAAAAGAATGTATGCTTTGCTCTTGTGTAGTGTTCTATGGACTTCAGTTAGGTCAAGATGGCTGATAGTGTTTTTAAAGTCTTTATCTCTGTTGATGTTCTGTCTTGTTCTATCAATTATTGAGACTCAGATATGAAAGTCTCCAATCATTATGGCTGGATTGACTATTCTTTCAATTATGTCAATATTAATTTCATTCTTTGGGGGGTTCTCTTTTTAGGCCCGTATGTGTTCATATTATATTTCCAAAATTAAACTACTTTATCACTATGGAATGGATTATTTATTCAGTAATATATTATTATATTCAAGTTTATTTTTTTCTGATATTATAGCGATCCAGCTTTGTTATGGTTCCAATTTATGTGGTATATTTTTCCCATCCTTTTACTTTTGAACTATTTGACAAATTCAACATCTTTTTGCGATAAAAATACTTAAGAAGCTAGGAATAGAAGATAATTCCTCAACTTGATAAAGGGCATCTATGGTAAAACCTTAGCTAACATTTCTAATAATGAAAAGTTATACGCTTTTCTCTAAGACCAGGAATAAGACAAAGGTGCCGGCACTCACTTCTATTCAATATTGTACTTGAGGGTCTAGCTAGGGCAATTAGATAAAAAAGAAAAGGCATCCAGATTGGAAAGGAAGAAGTAAAACTATCTCTATTTGAAGGTGATATAATCTTATATATAGAAAATCGTAAAGATTACACTAAAAATGTTAGAACTGATAAACAAGTTCAGCAAGTTTGCAGGATAGAAGATTAGTATAGAAAATCTATAGTGTTTCTGTACAGTTTTAAGACTAATATTGAAATTAAGAAAACAATTCCAAGTCCATTTACAACAGCAACAAAAAATAGGAAAAATAGTGTAAAACTTGTAGGCATAAAACTATAAAACATTGCTGGAAGAAATTTCAGATCAAAATAATTAGGAAAACATATTGATGAATCAGTAAACTTAATATTGTTAGGACAGGAATAGTCTCCAAATTGAACTATGGATTCCATGCAACCTCTATTAGAATTCCGGCAGACTTCTTTGTAGATATCAACCAGCTGATTCTAAAAATCTATATCAAATTTCCAAAGGCTCATAATGCCCAAACAATCTTGACAACGGAGAATAAAGTTGGTGCACTCACACTTCCTGGTTTTAAAACTTAGTACAAAGGAACAGTAATGAAGACATTGTGGTACTGGCATGGGATATAGATCAGTGGAATAAAGTTGCAAGTCCAGAAATAAACCCCTGCATCTACGGTCAACCATTTTTTGACAAGGGTGCCAAGTACATTTAATAAAAGTATTTTTTTTTTAAATGGTGCTGAGACAACTGGATATCCACATGCAAACACGCACGCGCACACACACACACACACACACACACACACACACACACAAGATTTGATCCCTTACCTTACACCATATACAAAAATTAACACAGTGAATTGAAGACATATGTAATAGTAAAAACTATACAGCTCTTAAAACTTAGGGATAAATCTTTATAATTTTGGATGTGGCAATGAATTCTAAGATGTGACACCAAAAGCAATAGAAACAAAAGGAAAAATAGATACATTGGATTTCATCAAAATTAAAAACTTTTGTGCTTAAAAAGATACTATCCACAACGTGAAAAGATAATCTATACAAGTGGAAAAATTAACTACAAATCACATATGTGATAAAGTAGTTATTCTAGACTCCACAAAGACCTCATACAACTTAATAATTTGAAGAAAAATAAAAAATGAGCAAAGGATCTGTATAGGCATTTTGCCAAAGGAGATATTCAAATGGTAATATAAGCATAAAAAGACTCGACATCATTAGCCATCAGGAAAATGCAATTACAAACCACAATGGGATACTTCATACATATTAGAGTGGCTGGATTCAAAAAGTCAGATAAGAACAAGAGTTGGTGAAATTGTGGAGAAATAAGTCTCATACACTGTTGGTAGGAAATGTAAATGGGTGTACCCACTTTGGAAAGCAATCTGGAGTTCCTCAAACGGTTAAACATAGAATTACAGCAATTACCCTCCTAGGTACATACCCAAGAGAAATGTTAACCTATATACACAACAGAATTTGGACATAAATGTGTATAGCAGTATTATTCATAATAACCAAAGGTGGAACTAAATCAAATGTACATCAACTGATGATTGGATAAATACAATGTGGTATATCCCTACAATGAAATATTATTCTGCCATAAAAGGAATGAAGAGATAAATGGTACAACACGGATACTTTTCTCTAAGATAAACACAATGAACCTTGAAAATGTTATGCTAAATGTAAGAAGCCAGTGGAAAAAAATAAGATATGATTCTATTTACATAAAATGTCCAAAATAGGCAAATCTATAGAGTTAGAAAATAGATTAGTCATAGTTTGAGACTGGAAGGTAGAGTAGGGAAGAGGGTGTGATGTCTAAAGCTTATGACATTTCTTTTTGAGGTAATGAAAATGACCTAAAATAGACTGTGGTAATGGTCATACATCTTTGTGAAGCTACTAAAAGCCACTGAATTGTATATTTTAAGGAGTGAATTATATAGTATGCAAACCATCTCAATAAAGATACTAAAAAGCTCTTTATACGTGGTTCTTTAGCTTTTTTGAATGTATTTATATAGCTACTTTAAAGTCTTTGCTAAATCCAACATTTGCATCCACACTTTCCTATTTATTTGCATATCTCTCATAATTTTTGTTGAAAAATAATACAAAGCAACTCTGGGTTCTGTTTTTTAAATATTTTTCCTTTTTCGTTACTCGTTTGAAATATGTATAGCCTGTTTCCCCCTAAGTGTGCACCCATTAATGTCTCTGCTCAAAAAACTTTTTTAAATTATAAAACCCAGCTTCCTAGTGGTCACTGTGAATATGATGTGAAACAATTTTTTTAAAAAAAGCTGCAAGGGAGGAAAAGTTTTCCTTGAATCTCTTAGGGTCTCTGGCTGGCTCTGAAAATTTAAAAAGACAAATTAACAGGAGAAAAGCAGACATGTTTGTTTAATATTAGTTTTATGTGACACGAAAGACTTCTTAAGGAAATGAAGGCTTGAAGAAATGATTAAAGAAATGGTTAAAACAATTTTTTCATAGGTTGGATGAAGAGTGTGCAGTCATAGAGAAATATGATAGGGCAAGGGGTAGGAAGTAAGTGTAGTAAGTTGGGGGAAATTTAGCAAGGCCTGTTTGTTTGGATTCTTCTCGGCATCCCTTTTTCTTCAGAGCTGAGGCTGTTCCTTTCCTCCGGGTATAGGGAAGGCACCCTTCACAGAAAGGTTTTATGACCTTCACAAGAGAAGGGCAAGGAGAAGGTCAGACTGACCTTTATGCTTCTGCCATTTTCTCAAACTCCTTCAGGTTAAAATATTCAGCCAAGGTGCTGTCTTTTGGGGTGGCGTGTCTCAAATCCCATCAGAGTATTCGACAAACCCCAAAGCCCTATTATTTATTTCCTTATGTAGTCGTACCTGGTTTCCGTAGTCTTGCAAAACATGGCTATGAGAGCCTTTTACTTTAGGTCTCAACTTTTAGCAGCACAGAGAATGGACAAAAGCTTTGGAATTTCATCTTTCCTTTCCTCCAACCCACTGGTCTCTATAAATGGAAAGAAGGCACTACAGACACAAGATATTCTTTCCTGATGAGTTAGCTCCTCCCATACCCCATTCATACACACATCCAGAACTAGGAATTGCAGTTTTACCTTTTTATATTTTCTACTCTGCTATGTAGCAAAATACATTAAAACTGTGTTCAGAATGAATGAGCAGTTAGAGCATACATGTTTTCATTGGGATCTTTCTCTTAATTTTATTCACTTAGATCTTAAATGAGATCTAATCAGATTACAAAAATTAGATAAAATGAATAAGGTTTTCAAATAGCACATGAGTTTTCTTTTACCATAATACAAAGCATCCCCAAACTTAGTGGCTTTAATAGCGTAACAGTTTAATTTTGTTTACAAGTGAGAGTTGGCTGGATGGATCTGCTGACCTGGGCTTGGATCAGATAGTTGGCTATCTGCCAACCCTGGGTGACCCAGGTGATAAGTGTTCATGTCTCTCATCATGTAGGAGACTAGCCCAGGTTGTTCAAAAAGCAGCTAATAAGAGTTCCAAGAGAGCTTACAGTGGTTTACAGGCCTTTAAAGGCCTAGAGTCAGAACTGACACAGGTCAATTTTGCAACATTCACCAAATTAAGGCAAGTCATTAGCTGCCCAAGTGTGAGGGGTGTAAAAATTAACCTCTTGATGAGAGAATCTGCAAAGTCATATTATACAAGTTGGGGAATAATTACATCCATACTTTGCAAACAAAATATCACAAATGGTGATAATCCAATAACAAGAAGAATAACATATTTTTTCATTTCCATTGAGAAAAGTCTTGATTACCATTGATTTTTCCCTTCTCAACATAATTTTTTTCCTGGCTAGATCTTGCCAAGTAACTCTCAAAAGCTTTCCCTTCTAATTTTTCATACTACTACTAAAAATTTCATTCCTTAACAAATTGAAATGTTGCAGCATTTGGGCAAATGTTCTTCATATACTTTGGAAGAAACATGTCCAGGGATAATCTCAGTTAATGATTCCAAAATCAATCATTTCAGGACATTATTTCCAAAGAGCACATTCATCTTAATACGTCTACAATGATGTTTCTGGAAAGTTAAACTTTTTTTTTCTTGCAATGAAGTTTCTTCATTGTGTCTGAGGTCTGAAACTAACATATTAACTTGATTTCAGAAATTACTATCACTCTTGAAAAAGAGTATATTCATTCCTGAACAAAGAGACTCCCAGAAGCCTCTGGCCCTTGGATTATTGACACTTCGCTAATAGCTCCTATTTCCACCTGGGAAATGGCTCGAAATCAGTAACATTTTTTCTTTTTATTCCTCCTTACGATAGTTCATTAAAACTCATGCATGCCCTGAGAATACCGGTGGTAATAACAAGTCACCCTGGCCTGAAAGAACCAAAACAACATCCAGCAGTTTCTGAATTATAACTAAGTTGTAACTGTGGTTTGGGACACATGGAGTCTTTAAGATAAATTGCAAACACTGAAAATTTTGTACTTGGATTTTTGCTATTGTCATCACAATTTGTTCTATATAAGATTAATATGTTTGGATTTGATCAGCTACTGCTCTCCTCCAGTGGAAGTTTTAAATTAACAAGCTAAAGATATGTGTTTCTACAAATATCTTAAGTTAAAATGTCTTGAGACTTAATCCCTATTGCCATGAAGTAGTGGAGTTTGGTTATATTATTCACTTCTGTAGCAATAATTTAAGCACCCCTAAAACAATATTACCAAAAAGCTCTCAGAAGTTTTTTGTATGCAGCATCACATTTGCCAACTCATTAACAATCTAATATTTCCTGTTTGTCCTTTTAAGTAGATTCCATAAGTGTATTTCACCCTTGAAACTATGGTTTCTATACCAAAAATATCTTCAAAAGCATAAAAAGCCTATTTTTACTTATTTAAGTCAGAAAAATAATTATCACTGATGTGAGCTAAGACAATTTTTTAAAGTTCTCATGTCCAAAAATAAAGGTTCCCAATCAATAAATATATATGAAGGCCATTTCTTTAGTTTTTAAAAACTTTTCAGTGAAGCTTTGAAAAATATAAAAAAGAGAGAAACCAAAAAGTGTCTATCAATTCAGATGCTTCCTACTGTCAGAACTAAATGTCCATTTCCATTTTCTTATCATTCCCATATTAAAGGACAGGATTTATTTTTCCTTTTAACTCTTTTAAAGACTTGTGGTTTAGTAAAATGCAAGAAGAGAGAAATCACTTAAAGATGGAATTATTAAGTAAAAAGGAACTAGAACTTAAAGATTTGGAGAATTCCCAGCCTATTTATATTGCAAAAGATGAAAAAGCCTGTCATAAGAAGAAATGTGAAAGAGATGCTCTTGTTCTCCACGTGAGGACACAGTGAGAAGACGTCCTTCTGCAAACCGATACAGGCTCTCACCAGGAACCAAACTGGCCAGCACCTTGATCTTGGACTTCCCAGCCTCCAGAACTGTGAGAAAAAAATGCTTGTCATTTAAGCCACCCAGTCTATGGTATTCTGTTAGAGCAGCCCAAATTGATCAAGACACTTATCTGTGAAATGAAATTTTGAGTATTAGAGCTCTGTGCTCCAGATCCGTACTCTGAAGCTTTCTGTTTGAGAAGATGCAATCAAAGTAAAGAACTTGCCACTAACTCAAATATGAGTTATTGACATTGAGGAGGGAAGGAGTAGAGGTAAAAACAGATTTACAGTAATAATTTAGCTGCTGTTCTACTATAGATCTGCACAGAACCTTATGCAGCTGAGAAGACAGTCCAACAAACCTCGTACATATGGAGAAGTCTCAAGTGATGTGGGCTTTTACCAGGAGGAATAGGGGGGTAAGGTCACTTCAGATAGAGATAGCAGTATAGATGAACAGAGACAGAAAAGCAAGGCAGAGGTGGGAAGGAACATGGCATATTTGTAGATTTGTGAGACTCTTGATGTCCTGGCTAAGTCCTCTCAGCTCATTCTATCTACAGCCATACTTGTGGCTCCTTAATGCCAGCATTTAAGCTCTGCCTGAGGGCCTTCTCTGGCCACAAGTGCGTACTCAGCCTGCAGGCTGGAAGTGTCAGGGAGTTAAAGCACTCAGGAGCTGCCCTCAAAATATGACAGATGGGAGTTAAAGGACAAACACCTCAGTGTCCTTGCTCTTTGGTTGTGATGACTTTGATGTGCATTCTACGTGTCACCTGGAATCTCTGAAAGAATTGTGCACATCTGAGCCCACAGCAGTAATCATTTATTAGCATATTCTGATTGACTTCCATCTCTTGACTTTCTCAGTTTCACACATCTCTGGTCCTTTCTGGGCCCATCTTCTAAATAAATTATTTTCCTTTCAATCCTATCCAAGGGTAGTCTTCTAGGAGAACCTAATCTATAGGAGTGAGTAACATATAACTAGAATTTTGTCATTATAGCTGAGAGACTTGCCAGACATTGAAGGGCTTTGTTTGACATTATGATGACTTTGGACTTTATCATATAAGTGGTTAGAAGCCATCAGAGGCTTGTAAGGAAAGAAATGATATGATCAGTTTGCTGTTATAAAATATAATTCTGGCTATAATGGAATACAGGAGTGATTCTTTATACCCCAAACTAATGTAATAATTTTAAGAAGAAATAATAAGGGCCTAAATAAGAAATGATATTAAGACACAGTAGTGGGAGAAATGGCAAAATGTGGTGACTAAGCTAGATCTGGGCATGGGCAAGAGTTGGAAGGTAATACTTAAAAAAATTGATGCCTGGACAGGTAATACTATTAAGAAAGAACAGAGATGGGCTGGCTTTTCCATTGCTTCTGTTTGACAGTGCACCCTAAAGTTCACTTGTGAAAAAAGATAGACCATAAGAGGAAACCATCCTGCCTCAGAAGAGCTGCACTTCTGCCCAGTAATTCAGAAAATAAAACTGTCAGCCTTAAAGTCAGTACAGCTCCCTATTTTTGTTATTAGATATTAGCTGATGTAGCAAGTAGGGAGGGAGTCACAAGTGTGACAAAGAAGGAGAATGGAGGGACTCCTTTTTGTTCTTAGGACCACTGGAATGACTGCCTGCTTGGGCATAGAATCCATTTTCCTCACTTATCCTTAGTGTTTTCCTGTGAAGTAGAGGAAGATGAGAATGATGGCCAGTTTCAGAAGAGCAGCTGCTACTATGAGCATTGGACAGGTGAAGAACTGGACATAGAGGAGACATGTAGATGTCCTTAGGCCCCAAGGTCAGTTAATGATTATCATTAGGGCCCCACTGTTTGAGTGTTAGCTCAGTTAGTTAAACATAGTTAAGTGAAAATACTTCTTTGTTTAAAAGAGTAAGAATCAATGCCTTGTAATTGGTTGGAGCATTAGAATAGCAAGAGGGAACAGGGCTTGTTCAGTTGAGACATTCATTCAACTTTGATACTCTTAGTAGACTGTGACAAGCTGCTGCCAAATGAATTTCATCCAATGGCTTCAAAGCTCCCTCAATAAATAGTGATCCTTTGGCATTCATCTACTTCAACCCATTTAAAAACTAAGCCTTATGGATTCGGTAAATTGTAATCAATAGTGGCCAGAGAGAGAGGTTCACTGCATGACAGGTAATGCTTTTCCATAGGAAAATTTCTTCCTAAATCCAGGAGAAAGCTAGGGATTAGGGAAATCTCAGTCTGTGCTGACAACTTGGACCTACATGCAGATATTTTACTAGATAGAGGTTTAAGAATTTTGTTCCACCTTTCAGTGGAAGAATTCTTTTCCTTAGACTCAGTAGTAAAATTTGTGAAGGATTCATTTCTCATTATTGGTTGCTTTTAGTAACACATAAAACTGGGGTCATTTAGTAAAAAAAGCCCTTCTAGATTCATTAATCCAGATTTGTATTTTAAAACGTTGATACTTAAAACTAAGCCATTCTATTTTATTCAATTAATGTGAAACTCTTGTGTAAAGGCCAGGAGTGCTGACAAAAGAATAACATGAAGTTTTAAATGTATGAAAATGTATAGATATATTCATATATGAAGAAAAATTTACATTCGCTTTCCCTAGAACAGATGTCTGTGGTATTGTGGAAATGTAATCTTCAAGTAAATTACTTAACCAAACATATTCTGTTTCTTCAACTGAAAAGGAAGAGAATAATTGTAATGCCCGCTTGATGGGGGTTTATGAAGAGCAAATAAAGTAAATCAAAGTATTAACCACAGTGCCAAGCACATAATAATTATTCAATGATGGTCAGTTATTAATATCACTTTTCATTACTTTTATTATAACATTAGCATGAAAATAAGTTAGTAGTCCCAGAGGCAGTTTTTACTTCTATTACTGCTAACAAATCTTTATGGAGGGAGGCTTAGAGTCATTTCTACCTCTGTAGTCCCTTGCACAGCCCAGATTTCTGAAACTTGATTAGTGTGACACATGTAATCCCAATCAACTATATTCTCTGCTTTTTCCTGGAAGATTCAGTCTCACCATATAGATTTGTATATTCGTGGTATAAATTGTGGATTCTATAAAAATATGAGATTGTGCCTAAACGGATGAGATTTCAATCTACTGGGAGATTATTATAGTATGAGGAGCAACCATAATACAAAGCAGAGTATGAGGTAGGAGTGGTGCAAAGTGCTTTGGATGTTCAGAGAAGGGAGCCATCACATCAGTTGGGGGAAATCAAACATTTTAGAAGTGAGGTGGTATGTGAGTGAGTCCTGTTAGAACAGTTTAGATTTCAACAGGAGGAGTCAGAGCTGGGTGGACATTTAGGGAGAAAGAAGAGCATGAGAAAAGTAAGGAGTGGGCAGATGCCAGAAATGTTGTGGAAAGTTAGTGGTCCAATTCTGGCCTGGAGGGAGAGAGTGGGAGCCTGAGGATAAAAGGGTAGGTGAGAGACCAGAACTGGTAAATCCGAAAATGCTAAGAAATTAAACTTTATCCACAAGTAATAGGGAATTATTGAAAGACTAAAGAAGATCCAGGATCAGAAAGGTGAGATTGAGAGATCAAGGAGATTGCTCAGGAGGAAATTGAGACCATCTGTAGGACGCATAAACGTGCTGAGAAAAGGTACTGCCAAGAAGGATATAATAAACAGGGGTCAGGAAGGGCCAAGGAATTCATTAAATGAAGAATGCAAAGAGGTAGGGCCCAAAGATTTGATCCTTCCTGCAGGATTGGGAGAAAAGCAAAGATTTTATCAGAACTAGGGAGCTCTCAAAATGTACCACCTTAGGACATTTGTACTTATTCTTTACTTTGTCTGGAATGTTCTTCCTCTAGATATTCAAATGCCTCACTCTTTTACCTATTTTGAAATTTTTTTTAAATGTCACCCTCTCAAGGAGGCCTATTCTTTAATCAGTTCTTTTTCACATAGAATTTATCACCTTCTAAAATACTAAATTGTATTCTAATGTTTATTGTGAATCCCCCTTTTGCCTCCCCCACTGTTATATTCATGGGTATACCCCAGACACCTAGAAATAGGAGCTCAATAAATGCTTACTGAATGAACAAAGTATTGTTCATAGGAGTTTCTTAGAAGATATGTTTTAACAAAAGAGCTACCTTTAGTTCAAAACTGTTTACACTTGAACATATGTTTGTAGGTGTTTTAAAGATCCTTGAACATCACTTGTTCATTTAAGTATTACGTCTTTCTTTACAACTTGTTTATACTATTTTAAAAAGTAAAATTTGATGAACAAATGTAAAATACTTTTTGTTTAAATGTTCCTGATTAGCAAAGTACAAATTAATGGTTTATTATCATAAGAAGAGTAGCAGTTGTGAACAAGAAAGAGAATTCCAGTTTGTGATATTCCAAATAATAATTCTTTCATTCCAGAGCATGAAGGTTTTACTTTCTGATGAATGTATAAAAAATGGCCTTTGCTATAGCACAGCTTCTAGAGATATTTAATTTAGGCCTAAAAAATACTATCTTCACTGGTGTCCTCATTAGACTGTAGATGCCAGTTTTTGTAAAGCATCTTTCGTATAACCCTTTAGGATAATGGAGATCAAGACCTACTGGCATGAATCAAAGAATTGACATAGATTTAAGAGAAATTCAGGGAAAATTACATACTCAGAAGAGAGGTGTTTTTCTGGATAATTCAGCCAATTGTTACCATTCAATTTATAATAATCCATTTTTTAAAAAAGTATGTCCAGCTTAAACTAATTTGTTAAGCTACTTCACAGAGGAGTGATGTAGTCTTATCTAAGAAATTATTCTCAGAACATTCAGAATTTTAAAAAATTCTCCTTTTGAGATTCATTGTACTCTAAAGGAGAATGAAAAAAAAATATGGCTAAAAATAAATGAAACCATGTGTACATTTTACTGTGATGTATCAGTTTTGGGATTAAGACTGAATGGGATACCATGAGGCAGCATGGTAGTCCAGGCCTTTTCTAGAGGACTTTAATTTTAAAGCAATTAAAAATCAAGACTGACATCTAAGCTAAGTATCTTTATTTCTCCCTCTTGTTTCTAACTCTTATTTTCCTTGTTTTTGCCTTTGTTTTTCTGATACCACCATGAAATTAAATTAGTAAACAAGAAATTAAACATTGAGGAAAGCTTTGATGGATTAATGGATACACAAAACATGGTATACATATACAATAGAACATTATTTAGCCATAAAAATAAATGGAGTATTGATTCATGTTCCATGAGGGTGAACCTTAAAAATATTATGCTAAGAGAAGTCAGACACAAAAGGTCACATGTTCGATGATTTCAGTAATTCCATTATTTATATATACTGTCCCAGATAGGCAAGCCCACTGAGATAGAAAACAGATTAGTGGTTGCCACAGAGGAGAGAGAGGAATGAGGAGTGACTGCTAATGGGTACAGGGTTTCTTTTTGGTCTTGGAAATATTCTGAGTTAGTGGTGGTAGTTGCACAACTTCGTGAATATATGAAAAACACTGAATTGTACATTAAAAAAGCATGTGCATTCTTCAGATGTTGGGTGAATTTTGTCAGTTCAGTAAATCTGTTTGATGGTATTATTCCTAGTCCTCTGTATCCTTATTAGTTTCTTGTCTTCTATATCTCTTAGATTCTTTTCATCTAAATACTCACTACATTCTTTTAAAATCTCATAGCTATAGCTATATCTCCTTCAGGTTCTGTTGGTTTTTGCTTTATGTATTTCAATGCTCTGCTTTTATTTGGGATTGTTATGTCTTCTTAATGAATTGACACCCCCCTTATCTCAGAAAGAAAACTATACCATGGCACACCTTAGTCAAATTGTCAAAAACTGGTGACAAAGAAATATGAAAATATTAAAAGCAGCCAGTACTGATAAACAACTTTAAGAATGTTCATAGACTTTTGGTCAGGTATTATGCAGTCCCTCTAGCTCTGGCATTACTCCCTATCCTCGTCTGCTTTGTCAGATATTAATGTCGTCACTCCTGCTTTCTTATTCATGTTAACATGTTATATCATTTTCCATCTGTTTTTATATTTCAAATGCACCTCTTATATACAGTTGGGCTTTGCTTTTTAAACCAGTCTGACAATCTCTGCCTTTTAATTCATATGTTCAGGTCATTTACATTTTATATCACTCAAATTTTATGAGATTTTAATATAGTTGGATTTACCTCTATTTTCTTGCTATTTGTTTTCTATTTATTCCCCGTAGGGTTTTTTTGTTTGCTTCCTTTTCCTTCTTTTTGGCTTTCTTTTGGATTAATTGAATTTTTTTTTAAGGATTCTATTTTATCTCCACAATTAGGTTTTTTAGTTTAATGTCTTTTATTTTATTATAAATTGTGTAGGGAGATGGTACTTAAAACTTTTGATCTTTAAAAAATTTGAAATGAGAAAAAAATATTTACATTACCAGTGTATTTACCATTTCTGATTATCTTCATTCCGTTGCATAGATTAGGGATTGGCACATATTTTTTGTAAATAGTTTTATTGCAGTGTAGCCACACTCAATCATTTATATGTTGTATATGGCTGCTTTCACGCTACAATGGCGGAGTTGAGTACTTACAGCAGAATTCATGTGGCTTGCAAAGCCTAAAATATTTACTGTTTCCTGACCCTTTATGGAAAATGTTTGCTGACCCCTGATTCAAGCTTTCACCTAATATCATTTTCCTTTTGCCTGAAGAATTTCCCTTAACCATGGTTTTGGGAGTGTAGGCCTGCTGAGAATGACTCCACTCAGCCTAGACTTCTAATGGCACAGGCTCAAGAACAGGCTCTGCCTTTCCCGCAGGGGTAGAGGATATTTTCTCCTTTCTCTTCCCCCAGCTTCAGTGGATCTTCACCTGTACTCTGGCTGTGACAACCTTTGCAGTCCTTCCCTTCGAAGTCCTAAGGCTTTTATTCCACAGGGGACAAGAATCTGGGCAGGGCTGCCTGACTTCATCTCCTTTCATGGACACCCTGTCCTCCTCTTTCTCATGATCATCACCATGTGAAAGTCTGCAAAGAAGAACCCATGAGGGGGTACAAACACCCTTCTCCTTTCATAGACACCCTGTCCTCGTCTCTCTCATGATCACCATGTGAAAGCCTGCAAAGAAGAACCCATGAGGGGGTACAAACACCCCTGTATCTATGGATCCCAGAAGTTCTGTACTCTCATTCTCACCCACACTTGGCCTTTAGTACCTTGTTAAAAATTATAGCTCACCCACTTGTAGGGTGATCCTTGTTACTCTTGTGTTTTGCTCCAGGTGAATCAATGCACGTGTATCACTTCTTGGAGGTACCTGTCTTTCCTTAGATTTTAGGCTAGTTGGTTGCTGTGCAGCATTAGCTCTCTGATTGGGTCAAGAAACTATGTTTTAAAAAATTATTTGGCTTTATCTTGTTGTTAAGGCTGAAGCAATGTTCTTTCCAGATGTTTATAGCCTAAGCACATACTAGAAGCCCAATTATCTCTTCGATCATATTTTTCTATTTTCCTCCCTTTCTCCTTTCCTTCTAGGACTCCAATGACATGCATGTTAGAGAGTTCAATATTGTTTCCCAGGTCACTTTTTTCAGTCTTTTTTTCTTTCTGTGCTTTATTTTGTGTAGTTCCTATCACTACATCTTTTATTTCCCTGACCTTTCGTTCTACAGCATCTAATCTATCCTGTTCATTGATTTCTTTTTTGATGTTTTCTTGATTTCCCATTTCTATTTTCATTTGTTTACACACAGCATACTTTTTACTAAAATATCAAATATCTTCGAGATGTAATTTATGTAGAATTAATTTTATCCTTTTAACATTGCATAAGTTTTTATGAATATACATGGTCATGTAACCACCACCACAATCAAGAAACATTTTTATAAATTAAGAATAGACATGTGACCACCACAACCAAAATCATTTTAATCACTTCGAAGTTTTCTCTGGCCCCTTTGCGGCAAATACCCTATCTCCATCACCAGCCCATGGCAACGTCTTATCTGTTTTCTGTCTCTACAGTTTTGCATTTTCTGGCATTTTATATACAAGGGATAAAGCAGTGTGTAGTCTTATGTGTCTGGCTTCTTTCACTTAGCTTAATGCCTTAGAAATTCATTCATGTTATTACATATGTTTGTAGTTCATTTCTTACAATAGCCATCTAATGTCCTTGTCTAAATTCATTATGCATGTACTTCCTTAGGTCCATTTTCTTTCTTTTTTTTCCCCCCGTCTTGCAATTTGATTAGATCCCAGAAATTGTGAAGTTTATGTAACTAATTGCTGGAGTATGTTGTGTTCACTTAGAAATTGTTGGCCATTTCCTTGGAGGGAAATTACAGTTCTAGCATAGCAATTTCATTCTTTCAAGGCTCATTTCGAAGCCTTTTTAAGGTCATGCATGTTGTAATCTTTATGCTACAGCTAACTTAGTCCTGAAATTAAGATGCTGCTATTTGGGATCTCTACTTAAAATGCTACGTAATCAAGAATGTCTCTCCACTATGGCCTGTGTGATCTTGTATGGTTCTCAGCCTTTCATGAGCTCTTGGAATTGTTTGGCTTAAAGTTCCCCAGAAATTTTTCTTTTTCTGGATATTGTGCTTCACCTAGCCCGTTTCACTTTTATAGACACATAACTTAGTTTTTAACAAAAGACTCAGGTTCACAATTTCTAGACATTTTTCCCTGTGTACCTCCTTTCTCTCGATACTCTGCTCCTTTAGTTCCTACTACATTGGCATCTCTGTTTTATCCTCTCACTGAGAAACACCAGGCTCTGTTTGTACTCTACTCCATGAGCCATGGTTTAAAAATTACTTAGAGGCAGAAATATGGAGTGATCACAGGGCTGAATTTACTTTTTTCCTTTTTCTCAGGGATTGTGATCAGGTACTAGACATTGTCCAATGTCTGAAAAGAATTAACATGTATCCAGTTTTAAAATTTTTTATAGTGGAAGACAGCCCTCACGACCTTAAACAGAAGTCCTTTACAATGTCTTTGGATAAGCAGAGTTATTTTTAATGTAATTGATCTTATTCTTTTTCTTTATGGTTTGTACTTTTTATATCACATATAAATATTTTATATTTTCGGAGGATTCTGAAGCTCTTTCACATTTTAGCCCTTATTACTTTGATATTGATTTCTGTGTGATCTTTTATTATTTTTTCCCCCTATGTATCACCAATTGTACTAGCACAATTTCTTGAATAGCCAATTCTTTATTTGCTATTCTGTAATGCCAGCTAGGCCATATATCAGATTTTTGTCTATGGTTGGGTATGTTTCTTGGCGCTCTTAAAAAATATTATGTATGTAATCATTTCAATTTCTGTAGACTTCACATATCTGAGGCAGTTATTTGTGGCTTCTCTAGATTCTTGCTCACAATGGCTTGTTTCTAAATTTCTTTTTGCGTATCTTATTTTATTGCGAGAGCATGATTTTAGCAATATTGTCTATGGCAATTCTTTGAGTTTTATATTGGTTTTGAAATTATTTAAATATTTATGCCCTATCAGGGGTACTGATAACCCAGGACACTTAAAATTTTTGAATTGAGTTTGAATTATAACTCTAAACTCGTATGAATGTGTGTTTAAGGTGAGTAATTCTTAGGTGAGATCTTTCTCCCTAGCCTCTGTCCCCTGCTTTCTCTGTATCTATAGACAAAACTGAGATAGTCTTCAGGACTCTTTTTTCTAGTATCACCCTTCTGTGGCTTTACATTTATGTAGGTATCTCTAATCTAGCATCTCGTCCTTCTCAGCCCCCAAGTTTTGTCATCCATCTGGTGAATACTTTAAAACCCACACATCTGTGTATCCATCTGTATATCCATAGATACTCCCAGGGAAATTGTAGACTCAGGTATTTCATTACTCTTATGAAATTTTGGATTGGGTAATTTATGGCCCTTACTTTTCTTCCTTTACTTAATTAAAATTACTTTTTATATTTTTTGTATTTTTATTTTTATGCATTACGATAGGTTTGTTTCTATATCAGGTCCACCATATTAGTGCTGTCAAATTGATCCTCATAAATTTCAAATAGAAGTCAAATTTTAAATAGAAGTCAGTAGGCTTATTCATGAGCAGGCAATGTCATAATTTGTGCTTTCATGGAGAGATTTAAAAACACCAGTTTTTAATCAGATTTGACAAGTAAATTGAGCATGTTAAATAAAATGTAGGCAGTGGGTATTTAGGTATCACCATTGAATTTTAGGGTTGCTGAAAGTAATCCAGGTTTAAAAGTCTTATTTAGATTAATAACATAGATGTTGATGAAAAATGACCTCAAATATACCTAGTTATCTATTTAGCAGATGATAGGGTATATATTTAGAATATAGGAAAAGAGAAAGTTATGCCAAATTCTATAAATAAGTATTGGCTATAAATACTTACTTTATCCTGCTTCAGATCAAATTGTCACCCTACTTGTGATCTGGTACTTTGTGACTGTATCAGTTCTTAGAATGGAGTGTGAATGCATAGTCAATAAGTTATGCAGAATACAAAGTGGGGTAAATGGCTTTTCACGATGACAAAAGTAGTCTGAAATTTCACCACAGGAATTATTTTTGCCTATACAAAATGAAAAAGATAAAGATATCTAGCCAAGAAACAACCTACAGCAAATAAATCAGGCTGTCCTCAGCTTTCTCCAAAATATATTTATAGCCTTATGAAAATAAATCAATACCAATAAAATTCTGAGAGAAATTGTGACTCAAGAGTATCATGCCCACCTTAGATTCAATTTTGATACTAGGATAACAGACATTTCCAACCAGGAAAGAGCTCAAAGAATAAAGCAGTCATATATGCTTCTTGGATAAAACAAAACCTTTGGCTGAAAAAATTCAGCCAAATTAAGAAATGAATTTAATAGAAGTCAGGAATCATGGTCAAAGAAGTGAGGCATCATGGTCAAAGACCTAGTTATAAGTGCAGAACTCATTGAAATATGGAAAAGTACTAAACAACTGTTCATATTATGGTTACAGAACTGAATGTGAAAGTTATAAACATGAGCATTGTAAAAAGCATATATATATAAAAAAGATATCAATATAGGAAGCTGTAGAAAGTAAGGAAAATTGTGAAAATGTCTTCATTTTTCATTGTTGGAAGTCAGTCAATTGTTTTAAATAAAAACATGATTAAAAATTTTTAGTAAGATTATTTTCTTAATCTTAGGTATTTTGGGAAAAATACCTTTTTTTTTACTTGAAAGGCAGAAGCTTTTTCAGTTTTTTTTAATGTTAAATTTGAATAAACTAAATTGAATAGTTGTTATTAAAGACAATATATAAGGGGACTCAAGTCTAGAAAGAAAATATTAAAAATTTTATTTACATTCGTTTTTTAATCTACAGATAAGGAAATTAAGCCTTACTTAATTTATTATAAAGTCCAATTTTCATTTCTTTGGTTAGTCAATGTGATAAATTAATTACACAAGTGACTCCAATTCTCCACTCCCTCCTGTAAGCATGCCCTTTAAAAGGTAGAATCTGTTTCTCTAACAAAGGTCAGCTGGCTTTCTGCCTTGCTTTGGCCAACAGAATACTGATGGAAGCAACAGCATGCCAGTTCTGAACCACAAGAGGGCTTGCCTCCTTCACTCTCTTTCTTGGACTCCTGTGACTGCTATGTGCACAAGCATGGGCTCTTGAATCTCTTGATTACCTTCTTCCATTTCCAATTGCCCTTCTCATGCCCCCTCTCCCTACCTGTCTTTCTTCTACACAACTAATATCTAGGTTATCGTCTTCCATTTCCTCTAGTTTTCCTTTGTCTTTCTTTCCTTCAGATCAAAAGTTTGCCACTATGGGATTTTCCTAAACTGAAAAATTATGAAAAGAAAAAAAAGTGTCTATAACAGCTAAACACTCAAATACAAAGTGAAAATTTTGCTTGCACATTGAGATACACTTGAGAGTGAGAAGAGTTTCACATGCATTCTTGAAAACACGTGCTTGCTTTGTCTGGAACAGATTATTCAGAATGTTGACAAGAATTTTTTAATCTGAGTATGTCTGTATTGTGTGGATGCAGCTAGGACTAACCCCGTACGATGATGTTTCACTCATGCCATTATATATTTGATATTTGAGCAACTCTGCATATGCTAATGACAAATGCTCCCTTTACATATTGTGTAACACCAAAATCCAAACTAAATCTCTAAGCTGTCCATGCACTTTCTCTATATAACTATAGCATGAACCATATAATTTCATTACTTAGAAATTAAACATTCACAGGTCACTAGATCCTAGTGTAGTAGGGGGCGAAGAATCCAAAGAAATTAAATTCATTTTTGTTCTTACTGTATTTAGAAAAAAATAACATTCCCTATAATAACTATTAATTCTGTATTAACCACATAAGATAAAATGATAAAACTCTGACTTTATTGGTTGCAGTATTTTTACAACTATGTATAATCCTTAGAAATTAAAATATTCTACCTGGTTATTTCATACAAAATCAGGCATTGTGCACCGACAGTTGAAATATTCTATTCAGACTGTTGGTCGATAAATTTCATTCCCCATGTGACACAGAGCTTTTTCCATGACAATTACTTTTTAGTTTCCTCTTTCCATCTGAAAAAGCAGCAATTTATATTTCCTAAAGAATTGATAATTGGCTCTAAGTCTGCTGTGAGGTAAAGTGTGTGTACATATATATATATCTC